>NW_008667075.1:24741-48120 GCF_000695815.1 Acanthisitta chloris | reverse complement strand
TGCCATGGTCTAGTAACCACAGTAGGTGATTGAACTCGATGATCTTTGAGGCCTTTTCAAACCCTGTTGATTCTATGATTCTATGTGAGGATGTAAAATTTCCTGAAAATTTCAGACACCTATCTGGTCTATGAAGGTTGTTGCAGGAAAAAAGTCATCTACGAGACTATAATAGATAACAATTAGTGATTATTAGACTTCAGGAGTGGAGAAGGATAAATAAATTATGAATCACAGCAGGCACCTTCTTCCATACTCACAGACTTATACAAACAATACATCCTTATCATACTTTATCATCAAATTGCATACACATTTCCATGCTTTCTACCCCCTACTACAGCAGGATCACTAATTTTTCAGCTTTAAATTCCAGTCTGAACACCCAATTTTATGAGCAAAAGTCCACAAGATAGTGTCTGGCACCATGGAATATGTGCATAAAGTCGGTGCAATAACCTGGCCAGCACTAACTTTCCTGCCAAGTCCTTTATGCCATAGGTAATGAGGAAGATTTGTTATGGCCTCTGGCAAAGCAGAGTGCTTTGATGAATCAGCTATGACAAAGGAGAGGCTGGCTTTCAGTCTGAAGTAAGATATCCCTGCATTCATGCTAAAGTTGGGTATTTCTCCTATGGCTAGAATAAAAATGCTTATATACATGGGCTCCATTCTTGTAACTGTCAGTGGAATTTCAGTCTCAATTCAGATATGAGTTTGGTCCACAGAGTGCAAAAATAAATTTGCTCTACCAGTTTTCAGCAGCATGCAAGCCACCAACACAAATGGTTCCTATTAATAATTAAATGGGAAACTTTACAGTTCCTCTCCCATGCAGGTCTTTGCAGATCTTTTTGGCATGACATTGAAAAATAAAAAAAATTGTGTAACTGCAGCTGCTTTTCCTTTAGACTGAGAACTATATTCAGTTAGTTATGTTTACACATTTGAACTGGAAAAAAAGTTGAAACAGAGTATCACTCCAGCAATTGAGTCAATATACAAAATGCTCCTTCCTTGTATGGGAGAATCCTTGGTTGTAGAATCTGTCAGGGGGTGGTAACAGAGCTTACCTGCAAACTACCTTATAGGCCACTTGTATTACTTTAATCTTTGGATCATGCTTTGTCTAAGGCTGCATCTGAAGCTGGAGCACTCTGTTGGTACAGGAACACAGCACTATCAAGCACAGTATGGACACAGCTTAAAAAGGTGTTCAGGGTTTTGAGAAAAATAAACCAGCTATATCATTAAAGAATAATTTGTCAGAGCAACCATGTCTCCATGGGGCAGTTGAGCTGGGACTGTTGTGTGGGTCAGAAATCATTGCCTATTTGTATGCAGACTGACAGAGCTGTGCTGGCAGATATCCCTGGTACAGAGTTGGCCTCAAAGGAGATGGGGACAACTGAGAAGGATTGCAGACTGACAGAGCTGTGCTGGCAGATGTCCCTGGTACAGAGCTGGCCTCAAAGGAGATGGGGACAAGTGAGAAGGATCTTTGTACTTGAAAACTCTCCAGCATTAAGTACAGTGATTTTACAGTGCAATATCTGAAGCATTTTGTGTATTCTACTCAAAGAGCCTCAGGAGCACCAAAGGCTCTGGGAGCACTTGGCAGGGCATAGTTAACCTTCCATTTAGCTAAACCTTCTCCCTACTCTAAATGTGCTCAGTGTTTTACTGTCTGGTGGGTGTTGTACCAACCTATGCTGTTCCTTGGAGACTGTCCAAGGACTTCCTAGGAGACTGCTAGTTGGCATGGGCCAAAATCACACCGGGAAACATGCTAACAATTAAAACAGTATAGGGCATCCACAAAAGAGTGCTCAAGGCTATGAGCAGGACCCATTGAGTTTTGTGGTACAGACTTAGCCCTTCCATGCACCACTGTAATAACTGCATGAATAGTACATAGCACGTAGTTGGAGATCCATTGGAAGTGTAGCCCACACTTGGTTCTTGGACACACCTGTACATCAAGTAGCTGAAAGGCCTGTGAGCACTGCACTGGAATTCTAATGTCACATGATGAGTGAACTATTTTGAGTTATTTTTCTGTCGCCATACAGATGCAGAGATAAAACACATTAAAAGACATAAAACACATGCTGAGATATCTTTAAAATAATTCATTTACTCTGCAAATAATATTTCAAACACCCCACTATTTCAGATACTGTGAAAAATGCAACATTATCATCTGTGCTTTCCCCACAAGAAGTATTTTTCAAACATATCTGGTAAAAGTGATATTTTTCTCTTTCATGTAGTCAATGAAATATTATCATATGCCTTTAGCAAAATAAAATGGTTTGCAGTAAAGAATTTTCAAAGCTAGAAGATCTCTCCTGCAGATGAATATGGTCCTAGTGGGCAGTGAGAGCAACAGGTGGGATGGGGATTTTCACAGAATTTGGCAGGCTGAGGAAGCAGTCAGTTGACCACTGACATGCATGAAAGAGTAACTTCAGAATTACATACAGGTCTCCACGCTCATTGCATTTATTTCTCAGCTTCCAAAATATACTAGCTATAAACTGTAACACAGAAATGTCAATACATTGTCCCCTGCTGAGGTCATTTAACCTGTCATTGAAAAATCAGCACTGCCTAGGTATCAAAGCTTATGAACTGTGCTCCTATGAGCCAAAAAGATGAGCCTGTGACTTAAAAGCACTGGAGATGTAGAGAACTTTTCAGAAAACATCAAAACACAAAGCCAGCTGAGATTTCTTTACAACTGCTTCAAGTCCTCAGTCAAAGCAAAGCCAGCTAAAGAGTTACATCAGGCAGGTAAGTACCAGTAATGTTTTAATAATCCACCCTCTAAGGGATTTCACTGAATTTCTGAGAAATTGATCCAGTGTTTAACCAGCTTCTCAAGTCCCAATTTTCCAAGATGCTTGTTCTCTACTAAGCTACATAACTTCTGATTAATCAACAACTTTCAAAGGCAACCCTTGCACACTTGATTTTTCTACCTAATTTCTGTAGGCCATTTTTTTGCTGTGTCAGAGTCATTTGAATTATATTAGAATGCTTTGATCCTATCAAATTGAAAACATAAGACAGTTAGTACCAGGAAAGAATTTACATTAGTAGTATAGGTCTGTGAACATGATACACATGAAATGTAGCACACAGGTCACTATAGTGCCCACAGAGCCAAACCAACCATAGCAGTACAGCACTATACCATTATAGTCCACTTACACTTTAAAATGTGTATGAACTAGGTGTGGCCCAAAAAGACACAGCAAAAATGAGATCATGAGCTCGTGTGTTAATACCACCTTTCTCAACAAAAAGCAAACAAATGGACAAACAGTGAGATTTGAGTTATGAAGCCACCTCTGAGTTTCCAGTGCCAGAGATAACAAAGGGATGGGAAATCAATGTTGTAGCATATAATTGTACTGTACTCCCCATTATACCACAATAATCTAAAGATTTTTAACTAATGAACAATGAAACATATAGATATGATGTGGAGGATCCTGATTTATAATCCCCTTTGCTCTACTGTAGCTTTTTCAGTAATTCCTACCTATTTTAAGTATACATAAAATATCATACAAGCATAGAGAATATTTCCTACCTCCTCACTGTTTTTCCTGTCAATCTTTAGCATCACCACTGCCTTACTAGGAATACTGGAGCAAGGGAAGAACCATTTGAAGATGAAGTAGGAGTAACAGCCTGCAAGACATCTTCCAAAAGCTGTAATGGTTTCTCACAGATCAACCATGATAAGAAGCCTGATTTTCACGCAGCTTTGCAGATTGAATAGTCATTTACACATTTGTAAACAATTGCCAGTTGATGAGGCAGCATTTTGCACCGAATTTGCACTCACTTTGAGTAAGGCTAAATGACTATGCAAGGTAAAAGACATTGGAGAAGGTGCCAACTTAGGTGTTTCATATGCTTAATTACTACACAACTGAAATCCATGTGTTCCTCCTGAAGGATCACATTAGCTAAAAGTTTTTATATTTAAACCCAGAATCAAAATACCTGCAATATAGAAGATGTTGATGTATGAATCATCTGGGACATTCTTATTTAGAAGTATATTCAGACATGTTCAATTTTTTAGTTCTGTTTGCACATTACTCAGGAGCCCTAATGACTGTACATTCATGCAGTCCTTCTCAGAAAGGACTTGGGTCCCTAAATTAGCAGAACACAAACCCAGAGGAAAAAAAACAAATCCAAACCAAACACAAAAAACCAACCACCAAATACTTTTCTTCTGTGTTAGCAAACTGAATCAGTTCATCAAGGGATCAGAGGAAAAACCAGATGAAGCTAACAGGACTGCAAGCCTGAGCATCAGGGCAAAGAGTTTTGTAAAAATTCTTTAAAATAGAAAAGGATGGTAATAAAATATATTGCATTTAATTCTAAGTTAAGCATGCACAAAGAAAAGCAAACAGGCTTCCCAGTTTGAACTTCTTTCTCTCCCTTGTGCATGTGTAACTTAAACAAGATTTTATTTAAAATGTGATGCTTTCCAGACCCTTAAGACCTTTGCTTGAATTAGGCATTTCTGGAATTTCTGATTTAAAACTGAAATTACTAAGTAGCAAATAGAGCAGAATAAGAACACAAGCCCTGTGCCTTTTATTTATAGCATGTTTTATTACATATAGCAATATTAAAATCTCCCTATAAAGTTTAACTAAGAATTGAAATAATACTACAAGTAGACTACCTCCTCACAAGTATTCTGTTGGGTTTGGGTTATGGCAGGTGATGGCACATCACAAGAGCAAGGCCTCATTTTATCCTTAAACAGCCAGAGTGTTTCTCTGGGCCACAAGTCACTAATGTATATAACTGTGTGGCTAACTTCAGTTATGCAAGTAATTATATCAGTTTAACCTGCTTTATGGTAGACAAGTGCTTAAACATTTTTCTGGACTTGAGCTGAGCTCAGCTTTATGCAGAGTTTCTTCTTTAATTGACTGCCAGGTCCACCATAATTGGAGAGTACTGGGCATACTGGGGAATTCCTAAGGCATGAACAGATCTTACAAAAAAATGCTGAAGAAAAGAGATGCAAGTAATTATATCAGTTTAACCTGCTTTATGGTAGACAAGTGCTTAAACATTTTTCTGGACTTGAGCTGAGCTCAGCTTTATGCAGAGTTTCTTCTTTAATTGACTGCCAGGTCCACCATAATTGGAGAGTACTGGGCATACTGGGGAATTCCTAAGGCATGAACAGATCTTACAAAAAAATGCTGAAGAAAAGAGAAAAGATAAGAATTCCTAAGGCATGAACAGATCTTACCAAAAAATGCTGGAGAAAAGAAAAAAGATAAATACTAACAGGCTGTCTCTTCAGGTAAGAAAAATTGTATCTAACCATTCATTAAAATATCTTGGATTAATCTAAATTTGTCTTTCCTGACTTTTGTGGGACTGTGATACAAATTTAGCTTTACTTAAACACACAGACAGGGGTTTTTTTTCCCCCATGAATTCATTTAACAGGTACTCCCTTCAGTTTCATTATGGAGCAAATTTTGAACAAGTATAAATCCTGTGAGTTTTACTACCTAATTAAAAACATGTCCCTGTTCCACACATTGATGGGAAACTCATGTCTCAAAGGGTTAATTAACAGTCTTTACACATTCTGTATTTAGCTCAGGGTACAAAGCCAAAAACATAAATAACGTCTTAGACGGAAACAGGAGGTACAGATGGTTTTCAAATTTGGTTCTTCGTGCATTTTACTCTAGCCAGAAATACGTACTTTATAAAACCGAAACAATGACTCAGTAACCATACTTAAAGCACAGTTACACATAAAATCTTCTTCCCCTTTTACAGCTTTGTCTCTTTTAGGCTTCTAAAACAATAATTGTAAGCTTGCTGTGGTCACAGGTCTGTAAGGAAGAAGCCTTGAGACAGGAGTGTGACAAGGATCTTGTAACTGAGAGAGACGAATTACAAGTATGAAATTACAAGGTTGTGTACATAACAGATATCATCTGACACAAACAAAATTAAGCACTGGGGTGACAACAGAAATTAGCACACTGATTTACCAGCTCTCCGTTTACAATGCAAACACCCTATAAAATAGCACTAATTTGGCAGTAAGTTTAAATGAAGCAGAATTACTGAGACTATTAGCTTAAAAGAAATGTGAGAGAAGATTTTCTGAAAAGCAAATGCTTAAAAACATTCCAGTACAAAGGCTGTATGCTTGTATAGTCCTTCTCAATCCACATGAGTCCTGCTAGTCCCCCATCACCAGCTCTCACTTACATAAATATTCTATTGAATCCAAATGGGAAAGGGACCTGGTAAAAGCCAACATTAATTGAGACAGCTGAATGAGATCATTGACTGAGGGGCTGCTAATTAGGTAAAAGTGTTTGCAGGTTTGAACTCACATACAATTGCTATGTGATAGTGGCAGAGAAGGAAGCATGAGATGAATACAGAAGACAACCAGACCATCTCATTCCCTGTTGTTACTAGTTATTCTATTTCAACAGCTAAGTGGCCTTGGACATGTCATGACATTTCTTCTCACTCTAATGTCTCTTAATGGGATTTAAACTCTAACTAACCTCTAAACGTGCCATAAAAGTGAGTTAATTTTTAACAGACATTTTGTAAGATGCCCATTTAGTGTAAGTTTACAGATTTGTGAAATGCCAATTACACATGTTCTTCAAGTAAAAATTGCAATTTAGGATCACAACGGTCTTGGACATAAAATACAAGTATTCCTACAAACCACCTACAGCTGAATTAGTACTCCACTTCAGAACTACAGCTCTAGCTAAACTGGCTCTGTTCTCGTGTCAGAGCATCTGCCTCAAAAGGGGTCTCCAGTCTGTGGTTTCAGGGCAGATCATAAACAATTCTCTACAGAATTGCTTAAAATTGAACAGCTTGCTGTTTTTTACAGGCTGACTATAAGACACTGTGGTCCTCTTAAGGGTTCCTTGCTCATTATGTTGACAGTTTTGGAGCACACATCCAATCTACCTGCAGCCTGTAATTCCCCTAGTAAAGAAGCAACCTTGATACCTTGGTGTCCAGAATCTGAAAACCAGGATCTGTAGTTTGTAGCTCCTCTCAGGAGTATATTTTTGTTTTTAGAAGCAACCTCCATCTAAATCGTTTAGACATCATCAAATATTTTGTCTAGCTAGAAAACATGGCTAATCATCTGGAATCTGACAGTTAAGAGGAGGAGATAATATGGATAATACCTCAAGTGAAAATGGGGAATACAATAGTCATGCTTTCAAGCATTCCCAATTTTGTGCCAAGTACCTCATGTTCCAGCATTAGAGACACATCTGTCAATGAGAGGCATACTTCTCCCTCTGTGCAGAATAGGAGTCTCTCCCTGCTTTATCCAGAAAATGATAAAAGCTTGGCAGTGTGCCCTAGCTGGAGTTTGTAGTATTTATTGAAATAGTATTTTACTACTTCTTCCAAGAGTAGGAAAGCACTTGGGCAGCACAGAGGAGGTAACAGCAGAATCCTGAATGTCAGGGCTAAGGTCCAGGACTCAGTTTCCCTGTAAAAGGTGAATCTGGTGGCCCAACAAAGATTATTTTCAGCCCCCATGCCTACAATATGGAGACTCATGCTATCTCTGCCCTTGCATGTGTGCTAGAGGACTATCTGCTATTGTCTTCCTTTTTTCCTCCTACTGCTTGTGGTGAGAGTCAGAGCTGTCCCAGGGGAAGCTCAACTCACTGCCATCCCTAAGACAGCAAAGTTGTCCCACCTGCAGGAAATAATGTTGCAGAGCTGTAGCAACCGTACAGCAAATCATGAAAGAACTTGTAGGAGAAGGGAGATTTTATTTTAATACAAAGCTCTTTTCAGACAAACACTCATATTCCCACCCCTGCTCATGAATGCTAAGGTTTGTTGCACATGAGTTGTCTGCTCAGCATACATGATTCCAGATGCTCATACCCTGGTGTCCTGTCCAGGCTTCTCTGCAGTGACACAGAGGACCTGTCAGCTATCAGCTTCTTCACATGGCTCCTCTTCTTCCTCAGTTGGCAGCTCAGTGCTGGTTTTAGACATGCCTTTTTTCACCCTTCAGGGCATGACAGTGATTAATTTCTCCATCCTGTTCCACCTCTGAGAGTCATCAGGATTTACTCACTCTACTTTGTCTCCCAAGCTGGGTGACTTGAAAAGCTACACACATGTGTGATAGGATCCCAATGACCTGCTAATCCAGCTGCCATCCTTGTAACCCTTCTCCAGCTGTCTACTAATTCTGGTATTTATGCAACCAGACATGCACATTTACTCTCCTAAGATACTAATTTTGATATTTCTGGTACAATTCTCCACATTGTCCACCAGCTTTGGTGGGTCATTTCTAAGTAGTATATTTCTGTTGCACTCTCCCTTGGTCAGCATTATTCAGGTCTTTTGGTTATGTAGAAGGGAAGGTAACAGCCCTGCCTGATATTCTGAAAAATGAAGTACACCCACAAAGGATACAGCCCTGGTAAATGATATCAGCTGGAAATGCTGAACATATGGGAAATGAAGAGTAAATTTGATGCACTGGATAGAACACTCCATAGCCAAAACATGGGGATACAGTGAGAAGAGATCAGAGGTAATGAGCATGGGAAGGAAAAGAGCAAGCACAGTACAGAGTAGGAGTCCTTTCTATTTCAAATTAGCCCCTGAAGAACATGAAAGAAAGAAGTAAAGTGATACCAGGTGAAGAACAAAGTGTGGTTGAAGGGAAGATCTTTTCAAGCAGAAATACCCATGTGCATTGTGGAGGAAAGCTAAACTCACTAAGGAGAGTGCAAGTTTAAAATAGACAAAGATTGGGAAACAATATTTGTGGCAAAAAGAAATACAATTTACTGCATATCTTGCATATGACATTATCCCATACAAGTGTTCTTTGTCAGAATACCACAATAGCAGAGACAGAACCACCAGCCCAGTGCTCTGCACAAAGGGTTTTCCAGAATGAGGACTGCTGGAGGCATTTATGTAGGCAGCCACTCACTATTCCTCCTATAGTAATAAACCCCTTATTCATTTTCTTGTCTGCCAGTAAAATTCCTTAGGGCTCCATTTAGAACCTAAGTGCACACCTGGAATTTAAAACAAGTGCTTCTCTGAATAGTTGTGGCCTTCAGCACAAATCCAAGTCCTTTGCTGTAATGTACAGAGCAATAGTTAGGTTTTATCAGGGTCCAAGCGCTGCTGTAAGGTGGATAGAAATCGAATGCTTACAGTGGGTCAAGTGTGATAATTGGGGAGAAAAGGGGGGAAAAAAAAGGAAAAGGGGGAAAATGAGGGGGAAAAAAAGAAATAAGGAAAAAGAAAGAAAAAAGGGGAAAAAGGAAAAGTAACATTTGTCGAGAAAATGTGAATGCAAGTTAATACAGCAGAAAGGTAAGGAACAGAGACTATAAAGAGAAAGAGAATAAGAAGTTCTGTCCCTTAACCCTCTGATACTAATACTGTATTCCACATCTATTATAGCATCTCTCAAGTGACTTGCTCGGTTTTCCTCTTACCGCTCTCCCCCCTCCCCAGCCACCAGTTGAGTCAAATAATTGCTTTCCGTTCCCCTCACCTAGTTAGTTTTAGGTGGTTTCAGGTTTTCCCAGCCTGTTTAGCTCTCTTGAAGCCATCCAAGAAAAATATAGGCATATTTATCCAGGATAATATAGACATTTCAGTACTAAATGCATAATTTTAGGGTTCGTTGTTGTTACCCTCCAAACCTTATGCATTTCATACTCTAATAACTGAACCATGAAAATTACAGCTAATTTTGAAGCACTGCTGGGGACAGATGGGAGAGAGGAGGAAAAGAACCCTGGAATTACAAAATTACTAGCACATTCTCATTAGAAAACTGATGATTTTCCACATCTTGCTTTGTAGAACAAATATATGCGAATGCAGTGACTTTTTTTCTTTAGGTGTCCACTCAGGATTGCTGATCTTGTTCAACTTGCTGCTTCTTTTCTTTTAATTCCCTTCTTTAACAGTTTGCTTAACTGCTGTTTCTAGGAACATTTGACAGCCTGAGCAATGGCAGAAAGAAATCTCTGTTATGTCAAAAGAGTAAAACCAATCTGTTTTCTGCAACTCATTAACCATCTTTTCCAGTCTAGGGCATGAATCCAAAAGATAGTGTCCTGACCCTAGTCTGACTCCATCCCCATATGTACCAAAGACACTTTGTGCCTGATGGAAAAGAAGAGAGTTAGGCAAATTGAATTTTTTACAAAAATCATCTAGATGGAAGGAAAAAGAGGATGACCATTTTGTTATGTATATAAGTGAGCATAAAAAGTGAAGAAAATATATGGTGATAAACATGCAAATTGTTCATTACTTGCATTAACTATTACCTCCATTTTTTATAAAGAAAATTACTATTCATCTCTTCCAAGACGTGACTGTTTTGTACCTAGAAATCATAGACCATATCCTGCTTGTATCCATTTCCCAGTGTTTCCATTTCAAGGCAGAATAATAAGGGGATATATTCCTAGAATGATGGGAAATGATCTCATAGTACAGAATGCTGTGCCACAATTTCTCTTTAGCTCCAGAATGTTTAACAAGCCCTGCAAATTAGGTTTTGTTGTCCCAGGAATGCTTCAGTTCTGTCTTTTCCTTTCTGTGAATGAAATTATTGTCACCCTCCAAAAGTTCAAATAATTTCAAACAAAAGTTCAAAAACAGATTTCCTGGGGAAAATTGACCTGGGAGTAAATTGTAGCTCTTCTGAATCAGCAGCTTCAGTCCATGTACTGGAACAGCACTCACAGTCTCTGTCCCTGTTGAACAAATGAGTTAGGGCCAGATAATCTCTGGCTGGTCCAAAACTCAATGAAATAAAAGGAAAACATCCTTTCTATTTCAATTAGCCTAGAATTCAGCCCTCAGGCATTGAGTCCACCCCAAGCCCAACCCCAGTTTAGGCTCTCTGCTCTGTCTCAGTTCCAGGTACTGCAAACCAGAGATGATGAAGGAGGTACTGAGCTATTTCCCCCATGACAGCACTGTAAAACACAGTGTTTGTGCACAACTTTGTGCTGGTGTCTGTCCCCTGGTGAATTTCACCTCTATTTTTATATCGGGATCAAAACCTGAACTTAATACTGTCATAAGGAAATAATTTCTTGTATTCTCAAATATCTGAATCTCTTCAGATTTTTGAACTGGATTGAAAAATGAATAAGTAATGTCTTCAAAATGATGGAAATAAGTAAGTATTTGGTCCAGAATCTTGTAACTGGGTCTAAAGGAAAATAAGATTTTGTATCTTAATCTTAAACCAAAAGACAACCAAACAAAAAAAACCCCAAACAACAGAAAAATTAAGTTCAAAATGAATTTTGCTTTGTTTCTTGGTTTGCCAATGGAAAAACAAACAAAAAAACATCTAGTCCATTCAAGTGCACATTATGTACTCATTCTGAGTAGTGTGTGCATGCCAAGAACATTTTCTACTATACAATTCTCTTACTATGTATAACTGTATATTTCATTTTGCCTAGAAATAACCTCACAGCATCACACAGTATAAAAACAATGGCCAAGAAAATTAACTGCCCACAAATCAACATTGCTGCATCGGCTTGCAAGACAGCACTTCAAATGATTGGGAAATCCAAGTCTATTTTTAATGTCATATTTGCTCCCCAACCATTGCTTCATCAGCATGATAAACATTATAATTTGTGGCTCAAAAAAAATAAAAAAGAAGCCTACCTGGGCAAAACCATATTTATGTAACTCTGTAAGCATCCAGAGCGGAACATGTGTATCCATAAATTTAAACAAAACAGCAATAAACAAAGAAATGGGTTGCCTTCAGTGTTTTCACTTGCACTATGCTGTGATATTATCTTTTGGTATTTAGTGCAACTAGAGGACACAGGAATCAAAGGTCTTTAGCTAGTTTGTAAACTCCCACTCATTGCTGCAAGCAATTTTCTTGTCTGCCCAATGTATTTATTTTTTCTAGAACAAAATACACTGTGTGAGTTGTTGAGGAGGCAATCTGTACTGCATTTCACTACTAGTTTACCCCAGGCTTTCCTAGTCAAGAAAAACAGGCAATATTGAGCGACAAACCTGAAACAGTGTTGATCCAAGGTTCTATGTTTCATCAGTTTAAACAGCCACCAAAAATAAACCTGGTGCCCAAAGCAGCCAGAGTGAGGAAACAGGCTGGAATACATAATAGAAATGGCTGTACAGAAACATGGTCAAATGTTACCAGGGTGATGAAAGCACAGCAAATAAGCACAAGGACTCAGGACCATTTACCTGCTTGCCATCAAGATAATCAGCCTGTTGTCAGCTATAATCTGGTTTTGTATGATGTTTTGGCTTTTCACACAGACATCAGCATCCATTACCCACGAGACTAAGTTTCTTACTGGGTCAAACTTATGCTGACTATGAGCAGGTTTTATTTATTTTCCTAATTTAGTTTTCTAGTAGAGAATAATCTGGCACCGGTAAGCTTTGACATTTTCTTACTTTGAACAGTCAAACAGAGATGGTCAAACAACCTCTATAGATCCCACTCATCCAGAGAGTTTAACAAGGCCACCAACCCTGCACCTCTGCCACTTCATTTGTTCTATTTAGAGGACACAGAGAAGAGTGAACAAAATGAATGCTCCTCTTCCTTGCTTCAACACTCCTAAAAGAAGCTGTATTATCCTAAAATCACAACAGAGGCACATTTCTTCAAAGTCTGATGGGTTAAATTTTAAGCTAAAAAATTTATGAACCAATGCAGGGCAGTTTCTTGCAGTTACTCTTAATACAACACTGTAATATGTATTTGTTGCTTGCACAAAAGTACACAGTCAGAAACAAAACTTCTGGTTAAACACCTTTCTCCACCTTTCTGATATACTCCCATTAATACCTCCCTCAAAGCGGTGCAAACCACCCTAGACCTATTATTTCTCATTCCCAAACTAGGGTGCTAAAAATATGAAGAAGAAAAGGAACAGATAAAGTCACAGAAAATCAACAAAGTTCATCAACTGTCCATTGGAGAATAAAGAAAATTACTTTCTGGTCTCTTTCATCCTCTTGTTTTCCCAGTCTTTGCTACCTCCAGTTCTTTAGCCTGAAGTAAACATGGATGAGTGTTTTTGAATTTTGACTTTCCTTTGGGAATTCTGGGAGGACCTCTGCTCACCTAGAGTGCAGCTTATGTGAAACAGTACTACACCTCACCTTGGTTAGGTAAAACCATGCCAAGGTAACTGCTTGCTGTCACCACTTCTCACCAAAAAGATTAATATCTGTGCAGTAGGCTGTAGGGCTGCCTGATCCCACCTTTTTCTGGGCAGAAACAACTTCCTAAGGAGAAAAAATTACAAGATGGTAGCAAAAAATGCAGAGTCCCTGCCACCTTCAGCATTTTGAGTCGAGCCTAAGCACTTCTGTAAGAATATTGCCTTTATTTAACCTCACCAGACACCTCTTTACTTGGCAACTCAGCATAAGATCCTGCAGAAGAGAACAACACTGCTGGTTTATGAGGCAAAGCAGGTTATTTGGATAACAGTGGCAATTTGAAGACCTCTGTCCTTGCTGAGGGGAACCAAGCTCTGGCTAGAGGCCCAGCAGGATATTGTGGCTGTGCTTGGTTGTTTCAGGGCAAGCATGAGGACATGTGTGGGTTTCTGCTGTGAGCTCTGTTAAAATTGTTATCCCCTTCCAATGAACAGGTCTTTCTTTCTTCTTTTTTTCTTTGTCTTATTTCCTCCTTCTTGCTCCCTTGACAGTAGCATATGACAATCGTCAAGAAAGAATAATTATCTTTGAATGCAGAGCAAGAAACATTGCTTTCATGAGGAAAACAGCACTTCCCATCGAGGTGGTCTGTTTCTTACCCTCCTCTTCACTAAGAGGAGCTTTATGCTTGATCTTTTCCTGCTCATTTTAAAACAATGTTGGGCAGTCAGTTGGTCATGAATCTGGAGGATTCATGGCCAACCGACTGCCCAACATTGTTTTAAAAGTTAAAGAAACAGTGCTGGTATCTGCACAGGAGAAGGTCGCAGGTATTTACAAACGCAGCTCATTTTTACTCAGCTTCTGATGAGAAAACCTAGTTATTTCTGAAATCTGCTAGCATCAAACTTCCCCTGAAAAGAACTGATGTTCTTCTATGTCAAATTTACATTCTTCACTAAGCACAAAACCACATCTAAAATACTGTATTTCTTTTAAAGAGGAGGTAAAACTGGGCTGCACTAAGTTATTTCATGACATTGAGAAGTAAGAATAATATTTTAGAAAAAGACCTGACCACGAATTTATAGCACTTTTCTCCCAGTACATGTGTGACACATAAAAAGAGTTGACGTTGCCAAGTCAAACACTCAGAAAGTCAGAAATCACAATATACCTGACCTTACTTTGGTCTCCTTGTGAATATATAGTATGATGGTTACACAGTCAGGTTTGGGTTGGGTATTTTTTTCCCTGAGAGAGTCTTTGTCTTGTTTCATGAATTGAAATGAACAGTGTGCATAGAAGAACAATGCTCAGTTGGCTATTTTGACTTATTTTTCAGTGTGTGATCATGTGCTTCACATTATTTAAAAGCTATTCTCAAGATAGCTTTATTAATTTCCTCGAGATTTTTTGCATCACATTCAATACAGTAGTATCTGAGTGTTTCATATGTATTAATTATTTTCACAGTATACTTTCCATTTTGCAGCTGAAATAATGGCAGCAATTTTATATTTTTTAGCTGTGACACTAGGAAATCAAGTTTCCACAATATTTACATGGTCAAAGGACAGGTCCTATTGCCTTCTGCTGGATCTCTAAACACTGGAAATAAGAAATACAAAGTTCTTAGCCATGTTTGATAAAGACTGGTTTTAGTGACTTGCTTAGTGTCATCTCACAGGAATTCTGGAAGATATGGGCAGAGACCATCCTTTCTCTTCCAGTAGTCCTCTGCTTCACTTGATGCAGATGATTATATAAACTTTGGATACACATGAAAGGCACTAGCCTGCTTGACTTCACAGCTCTGGTATAACCAAAGAACAAGCATATCTTGCATGCTGAAAAATACAAGGGACTTGTGGCTTAAAAACCAACTGCATGATTAAACTGCAAATGCATGGTCCAAACTGAAATTGTACATGCAATCTCAAACTTCACTTTCATAACTACTTGCCTAAAAAATCTTAATAATGGTCTTCAATGTGCACTTGCACATGCAATGCATATGCATAACACTTTAAGTGGGAAGCCTTGCTGAATCTCCCAACCTCACTATTGCACTAACTTTTTTAACCAAGCATGAGGAGCTTGAAACTTGAGTAAAATGCAGTATGGAATAAGCAAGAGAGGCAATATTATACTCACCAAGGATCAAATTAATCTCTGCAAGAGGCCATTATAAGGCCAAACACAGTATTAATTCCAGTGTTTCCTATTTTCAGAGTCCAAATGACTTTTAATTGGTAAAAATATCTTGTTATGAGGATTTAAAATGGTACATTACTTTTATTAACTAGCTACTATTTTTAAAACTTCTCTATTAATATATAATAAAGCTTAAAATATCATATTTAATTAAGACAATGCATAATCTAGTTTTACTTCACAAAATATATCTCTGCTAAGCCAAATGCTGGGGTTTTTGACATGAATAAGCAGCAACTGCCATTCATGGTTCACTGACATTATGTCTGTCCCAAGGAAATGCACTCAATTAAATGAACACTGCATTCATACACTCCCTTCAGCTTAAAGAGTTCTAAGTATGGCACAAATATGAAATTGCTTGGACTCCTTGTGAGGTACCATGGTATTTATATAAAAATGGATAAAGGAAAATTCTAGTAGACTCTATAGAGGCACCATTATAGTTGTATAAACCTGACTATCCTGGACTACAAATACAAATAGGAAAACTTATAAGAAAAGTCTTCCTGGGATGAAAAGAAAGGTGCCAAGTGGTTCAAAGTTGCAGGTAAGTTTGGAAGAGAATTTCCCAACGTCTGTAAAATTTACGCAGCACTCAGTCCTTGAGAAAGTATAGGAAGATTTCTGTCTTGGTGAGAATAAATATCTATCAGAGCTCCTTCATAGGGAAAATACAATACAGTGTCCCTGGAGGAGTCAGAGGCTGCATGCAGCTGCAGTCTGTTCCCACAGAAGGATCTAGGGAGCCCCATGTAGTGTCTGATCCCCAGTGAAGGCATAAGCATAGCTGCAGGAAGTTTCTTACTATACACAGTAACAGGTGTGAGTTCATACCAGAGTCTTGAATCCAAAACCTTCTGAACACCTTAATATCCGAGCCCAGATCCAAACAGAATGTTAAGATTTCTCCTCTCTTTGTAACTGGCTTAACAATTATTTCCCTCCTCTTACTGCAAATACCTCTGCAATTCAATTGGCTTTAAGTTTGAAGAGAATAACTTGAATCTGTGTTTTGGGGGTCTCTGAAAAAAATCTGCCTACCTCTACATGCCTGAAATTTCTTATGAGGCTGTGTTAGTTAGTTCTCTTTTACTGACAGTAAAAACACCCCCACCTAATAGTATATGGATAGTAATACTCACCAGGACTTCAAGAAAAGTCTAGTTTTTCCAATGAAATAAGAAAAATAAAAAGCCCATAAATTTAGTCAAGAATGGCTTAATATGTATTTATTTAGCTTGACCAAATGAAAGTGACATTTTCAAACCTGACAAATTCTCTTTCAGTTGCAGCAATAGGGTCTAGGCTGCTGCCTCTGTAGTGGCCATTGCTGGCACACACAAGGCATGCCGGCAACAGACTCCCTTATTGCACTGGTCCAGCACTTTCATAACTGCACTCTGATTAAAAAAACCCCAAGCATTTTCCAAGCAGGAGGAAAAAGGATGAATATCTAGTCCTTAAAGTATAATCCAAAAGTAGTGTTGTGAAAGAGTTAACAGCAGGAGCTGAAATTCATTTTCTTCCCATTACTTGACTAGCCCATGCCTTGGCTATGTGATATTATAAACAGCATTTTTCTGTCTAAAACACCAAAACATTAGGAGCATGATTTCTGCTATTCTGAAATGTAAGACTCCCCACTGACATTGCAATATCGCAGCTGTCAAACCATTGGGCTCTTTCTTCATCAGAGTGCAGTGCTAACTACCAAAGACTAAACAGAATCTCCTTTAATATCCATAGGGAGCTGTAAGCAGCTAGGAAAAGATGACAAGCTAGTTTGTTAGGGTCCATGCTGAGTGTTACACTGTGCTCCAGCTACAAAAATACCACTTAATCTGAAGGGAGATGCAGACTAGGTAGGTTAGATATGACTCTACCAGACAGCTTCCCAGATCTTTATTCATTTTTAGAACCAGACTGGGACCAAATGTTCTTAAGCTCTTGGAATTTCTGAAGAAGTGTTTTTTTGATTCCTCTGTCCAGCTAGGATGGGAACCAGAAGTGCTGAAAACTACAGGAAACATGCTGCTCCAGCCCAATTTTACAGTTTCAGAAAATCTGGGCAGCTTTTATAAACTTTGAATCAGTGACTGCAGCTCTTTCTGAACCAAACCTCTGAACTTTTGAAGTCTGGCCAGGGTTCAGATAATTTGTTGACTTTCTCTGCGAGACAGTTAAAACAATGAATGTACATGTCTGAGCAGTTATGGTCTGACACAACATAAACACACAGAGACTGCTCCCTCCTCACCTGGAGGAGACAGTGATATTGTCGTGGGGGTCATTTTCCTATTCCTCAGTGAACAGCCAACACCACGTTATATTTGAGCTCAGTGGTTATGGCTACACGTATTCATCTCCCCTGTCATTCTCTGCCAAATGGGAGTGAGCGCAAACCAGTGTAAGGGGCCTTTGAGTCACAGCCCTGTGAAATAGAAAAGGTTGGTAAAGACTTTCCTGCCAGTCTTCTTGCATCAACAGGTTCTTCGAGCCTGGAACAGTTTGTCCTGTACACCTTTTGTCCTGTCCCTCTGAACAAAAGGACATGAACACAACTTGAGAGGCCAGGCTCAGAGCTATCCTCTCAGTAAGGTATGACCTACACACCACCGTTGAATCACCACCACGTGGTCCCTGAGTTCAGGCTTAAGAAACACATTGAGACTTTGAAAACTGAAGCAAACAAGCATCCTAAAACTAAGATCCAAACTTGTACCAAATATTTGCACATCAATGTTTACAAAATGTTTTACCGAGAGCTTGACTTTTTTATTTACACATGAACACATCCATGAAACAGAGACAGGAAAAATAAAGAACTCAAGTAGGAATAGTTATGTGCCAAAGTCACCAAAAGAGGTAAAAGTCAGTGCTTATCTTTTTTTTTCCTGTTAAATCATGAAGAAATAGCTTGAATAATACTCAAGAGTTGTACACTTACATTTTCTACATTATTCTATTATTTTAATAAAAAGGTCATTGCGCATAGAGTGTAATTACTAGCTCAGGACAAAATTAACTATGCTGACTTAATTTATGCTATTTACTTTTGCAGCCTATTGGCAGCCAGCCATTTTCTGTGAATACCAGTTCTCCAACTAATCCCTATTTTCCTTTATCTTGCCAGAGTTTTCTGCAATGGCAGCTGCTATCTGGTAACAACTATGACATACATCAGCAAAAGAGTAACCTTTAAATTTAAGAATAGATTGTTTTATCACTCAAAGCAATGCCCCGAGGCATGATCTTCTGAAACCTCTTTTGCTGTCTTTGATTTGATTGAGTTTTTAGTAAAAGTCATTCCTCTTGTTCACTCTAGTGATGCAATACATCACGCAAGAGCTATTAAATAAACCCCCTCAACCCTCGATAATCACTCGGGTACTACTTATTAAAAAACAGCATGCATTTTTAATGAATCTATTTTACAGTTGTTCAGCAGTGTCCTGGGAAAAGATCAGCAGACTGAGGTGTAGAAGGTGAGTGGGAGGAAGCGTAAGAAAAGTGTTGCTTTTCTAAATCCAAAAACATCTGAGCGCCCATGCCTGTTCCCCTCAGACACTGCTGCAGGAATGAATGCTGCTATAGTTTTCTACAGGAAATCCTGAAATCCACTCATTCTGATGGCATGTTATGGTGATCCAAGAAGGCAGTATTTGCAGAACTGAAAACCAGGAAAGAGTACATAATATTTTGCCTTTGAAGAAATTACCTGGATGTGGGCCCTCTTTTGACTCACCTTCAGCTTTCTATGTCTGATTTCTGTTCTTGTTTGCCTGGCTAAAATAGTATTTTATTATTGTGGTTGTTATTATTTTGCTGTTTAATGGCTAATAGATGTGAGCTGGTTCATCCCACTTCCTGTTACTGCATATACAGAAGAAAATATCTCTCTTTAGCTCACATACACAGAGCTGGAAGCACCATCTTCTGGAGGTCTGGTAGGATAGAGAAAAGGGGTCTACTTATACATATATGCACAAATAACTACACCTATTCTTCATAAAGAAACAGGCTGAGCAATGAATCGATCTCACAAAGAAATTACAAACTAAAAATATATTTTGCAAATGCATGTACTGACTAGGCAGCATTACTTAAGTGACCATATGTGTCCTGATCCTATTGGAAGATATCCAGCTCAGAGTTTGGGCCTGATGGAATGAGGGTGGAATAAAGATGAAGCTGATGACATTCTCTTTCCATTAGCTGGAAAAACTGACTAAGAGGAAAAAAAAGATGGTGCAAACTGCATATCCTTCTGTTAAATTTGCTGCATAGAAACATGTTGTGTGTCAGGCCACAGGAAAATCACTTGCTATCACACAGTTAGATCTGGAATTCTCTCTGTAAAAGATGCCCAGTCTAGTCCACTGGGTTTTGCTAACCCTTAGTGCTTTAGATACACTCAATTCAGTTACTGTTGGAAAGGAACATGAAACTCGTGCTCAATCTAAAAAAAAAAAATGAATGAACACATTTGTGGCCCTCCACTAGCTTTTATATTCTTCTCAAAATTTTCTGTTAGATTGCAAACACACATATTTCTGTGTTGGCTGTGTGTTGGCATACATGTATATACACATACACTTGTACCTACATATGTATTCTTAAATCTATTATAACTGGCGAAAGTTCATGATCTATTTGAAGTTACACACAACCTGTTTAATGATGCCTCTAATACACCAATTAAAAAAATTAATATGAGAGAAAAACTGCAAAAAATCTGTTTTCTTAATATAACCAAACTGCTCCTTAGGGTGCTTACATCATTCCTTGGCTGGAAAGCCAGCTGAAATGGAAAGTACGATAAAATCTGTGCTGTACACACTATTCCCCTGTGTAGTCTGAACTCTGAATTAGGCCTTGCAATGAAAATAGTGAAATACTGAGGTACAGTTTATAAGGCCAAAAGTGTAGGTGCAAAGAGAGGCACCTCTCTTTGTACATCGCTTTCCCTTTGGGAAGGGATTTGCAAAGTCATTGTACTGTTTCTATTTACCTGCAAGTACTCACATTAATCACAGACTTTATTCCTGTGTTTGCTAAATTATAATTTTTGTAGTTTCACCCCAGGTAATGCAGACATAATGGTGTGTCCCAACAAAACTGCTATCGGTTATCATGTGACCCATCCTTAGAGAAAGTCAGTGAGTTTCTGATGAAACAATTTCAGATGGAAATTATTTCTAATGGAAATGATCACTACTATGTTTCACTTAAAGCTGATGAGGTGTGTGCCAAATATGGTGTGGAAGAAACCGTGGAAGAAATAAGGAGAAAATGATTAGAGAAGGAAAAACCAGAGAGACACCTCTCTTCTCATGGGATGTCATGGCATCTACCCCAGGACATACTCCACCTGACCCTGCTGTTTTGAGGGGAAGGCTGCTATTCCTCCATCTAGTCCTTAGCACCCAGGCCAGCTTTTGGGATCCATAGCTCTCAAGGCCAAGCTTCCTAGATCTCTGCAAGTGATCTTGAAGCCTGAGAGCCTGAGTTCAACAAAAGCTTATCTCTGCTCAATGCTACTACATCTGTGTGCCTAAAAAGCTGAACTGGAAGAGATTCAAGTCTTCAGGCAGTCAAATGTAATAATAAATGTGGCATAGAAGTATGGACAGACTGCAATAAAGAGGGACTCACATGGTACTCTGAGAAGCAGCGCAATACATTTTACATCTGTTTTAAATGAGTTAAAATCCATTCTTGCAGAAGCTTGTTCATCACTTGAGCCTACTTATTAAGCTAGAAACCCCATAGATCTAGCTCTGCTTCAGGTAGATTCTGCTGTTATGTATCCTGTTATAAAGTTAGTGTAAAACACATTTATGGGTGTGGTGAAACTTTTCTAGTCTTGCCAAAATATTAATATTACCAAAACATTAACTCAGAGAAATTAAATCATTTCACCTTAGAGAAAATAGGTGTGCTAAACAAGTCCTGTAAAAGGAAGATGGAAAACAAAGAACATTTAATTTCTATTTCCTATTGCTAAGCACATTTTCACATTAAGGCAGCTATCTGCCTGGCACTCTCAGTCTCACTGCCAGTTTCCATCCAAAAGATTCTCATGACCAGGATTTGTCAGTGGAAAATTTAAGTTCTGGATTGATTCAGACATGATCCTTCCCTCAAAACCTAAGCAGCTTTTTTATATATTCCTTGTGACATTTTCCAGCTAGGCTCCCATCAGCCTATCCTCCCATGAGCCACATTTGTCTCTACAATAGTGCATGTCTCAACAGAAACTGTTAAATATGCTCTTTTTTTTGTTGTGGGATTTTTTTTTGTTTGTTTTGTGTGGCAAATTTTAAATAGTTGCAGCTAGATACATTCATTACATTGCAGAAGCCTAGTTCAGCATCATTTTCAAGTAAGGTGTCTTTTTCTATGACCTTGAGTCAGATGGGAATTTAGACATCTGCCAGATGTTTGGTATCTCAGCTGGAGATGCAGGGAGCTCTCTCTCCTCTAAGGAGTGAAATAGGGAACAGTGGAATTTCAAGTATTTGGCAGTGTGTTTTGTTCTGTATGACACAATACTAATTGAGATAAACAGATGCACTCCAGTAACATCTCTTGCCAGGTCAACTTTCAAAGACTAGTATGAGAGAACATTCCAGTCAGCAAAACTTTTCAAGCTAATGCTTACCTCTGAGCTTATGTTTCATTTGCACTCATTTAAATAGGACTTAAGAAAAGGCTTTTCTAGTTGAGAGTTGACACAAAAAAAATGGTTAAGTACCTTTCTGAGACAGGGCCAAACTGAAATAAGCAAATAACAATTAAAAAAAATCCCATGTAATATATAGCACATTCCGATTCCACTTATGACTTGTTTATATATACAGAAATGTTGCCCAAATACTCATTCTGCATACTGGCTGCCTACTCTAACACAGGTCAAAATGTTCTGTTTAAAAAATAATAATATTTTTTGGATACCCTGCAAGTTTCCAAGGTTTATGTTACTGTGGAGGAGGTACAACACATGGGAATTTTTTGTTACATTTTCTTTTAATGAGTCCTGTAAGCAATTGTTTCACAATACAGTCTGAAAGGCTAGAACAATTAAATGACTACAGATGTGTCAAATGATGCAGGAAAACCATGAGACACTTCCAAATGAGTAGGCGGAGGGTGTGAGGAGACCATATCCTGTAATATATGAATCTCAGATTCTTTGGCATGCAGCTTATTTTTATGGAAATGTCCCGGTAAGCCTGGAACAATCTAATGATTTTCAAAGTATTTAAAATCAACAGCATAAAAGCACTGTTGAGAACAATCTTTTTGTGCTGTGGTGATTTTGAATTGGCCTGGGAACAGCATACTAAAGAACATGCAAGAGCTAAAAGGACCGAATTATAATTGCATTTGCAAGCTGTAGGTGAGAAACAATTTAATAAAGATAATAGAGTTCATTAGTGCAAGAGGCATAGAGGAAATAGTGCTGGTTGCTTTCATCCCCTTTTTGCTGACTCTCAGCTTGGATCTCAGCCATGGACACAGCTGGCAGCAATAAAAGAGTTGCTCTAAGTTATGCCATCTTCGGATGGGCCTATGGAGGCTTGTCCTGCAACTCATTACACAGGAGCCACATTTGTCACTTTGCCTTTTGAGTCTCCTAGTAAGTGATTATGTGAGGACCACTTCCAGCCCTTTTCTCCCTCAGTTATACCTGAAGGAAAGCAGGTATTGTAGCTGTGATTGTGTGGCCCAATCAAAGTCCAAACTTGGTCTAACCACCCTTGATATCACTGGTGGGAGGAGAAAAATCAGAGCTCTCTTAGCAGTAAAAATCAGACAGTAGGTTCCTTTGCACAGTAAGACCCTGCACAAAACTGTGTTCCAACACTACCTGACCACTAAGCCAAACAC
>NW_008667075.1:21291-24711 GCF_000695815.1 Acanthisitta chloris | reverse complement strand
AGGTGGGCGGGCAGGGACATGACAAAGTTTCCTGCAGGAGGCATCACATTTCAAACCATGGAGTCTTTCGAGGGATGTCTCTCTGTCTGATGCCATTCTTTGCCTTGTACATAACAAAGACAAATCAAGGCTACAAAAATCCCAAACGTGGCTTACTCTTCACTACAGCTGTATGGATTTTTCACCAAAAAATATAATTTAGTAGTTTTTGTCAAAAAAACCCCAACCAACTAAGCAACAAACACAAAGAAAACACCAAAATTCCACAAACTCCATCCACTGGAAACAAACTAAGGTTAGTTTGAAATTAGCTCTCATGTGCTGTAGAAGATCTAGGGAAACCTATCAGGGCAAACCAAACATGTGAAAAGTTGATCTTAGGTGAGCATGTTTGCCAGCAGCCCACGGTCAGAGGGTCCCTGGATCAGTAAGGCTGCAGATTGTTGCAAGATACCACCATGAAATGAGAAGTTACATGATTGAGATTCTGAATTTTCTACTTTAGCACAGGTCCTTAAAAGAGAGTGAATGTCTTGCCAAAAGTATTCAGAGACCACTAGTGCATGAAGAATAAGTCTCCACTACTTCAAATATTTTCTTTTCAATACATTCCCTTCCTCACATTTTTTGAGAATGTAATTAGATATTCTAAATAGTTAGATATTCTAAAAGCTTTTATATCAAACTCTCTAACAAAATAGGCAGATGTATATAAACAGAAGTAACCTGGAAGTCAAATGACATACAGCAAATGTGTATGATTAATTTGTTTTAAGCCCTGTAAAAGAAACAGTCTGTTTAGAAAAGTGTTCTATAAAATTGCGTTGTACACAATTGTCAGCAGATACTAATTACTCTAGTATCTTGTGAGTATATAATGGGAAAATGTCATCAGGTCATAGAAGAAGAACATTTTATTTAGCCTTGTAGTCATCAAAGTAATGTGACTATTCATTGAGATCAAGTAATAAGGGGAATTTCTGCCACTGTTTGGGCTTGTAAAGAAGTCTCTGGAAAACTTCTTATGCTATCCAACTAAATAAAAACGAAGGAGTCCCTTTGCTCCCCTGTCCAGCAGCAATGCCTTGTTGGAAAACCTGAACCTGATAAGGCAGTTGCAGAAAATTCTGTAATAATGTCACTGAAAGAGCCATTTGCATCACCAAGTGAAAAATCCCATCCAAAATGAAGGACAAAGTAGAGCACTACAAGGGTTAGAAGAATTACATAGCCAATATCAAGAACAGCCCAGTTACCATACCATCATGCTATAAATATTTCAAACACATGCAATAGAAATCAAATCATTCAAGTTTTACACTGTAATTTCCATGATACAGACAGCAGCTACCAAAGACTATGTTCCCAGTAGAATGGCCCATCACAAGTCCATTTTCTCACTTACTCACAAACTTGTAATGTCAATGAGACCTAAATTCTGACTTCAGCTTTTTTCCACCTTTTGAGGGTTGGGCTTTATCTGGATCTATTTTCCAGTTCAGACAAGTAATTTAGCAGATATTCCTTCAAAAAGAAATTAGGTTTTTTGTGTTTTATAACGCAAATGGTAAGATGGTACTTGTTTTCTGCACGTAATTTTTAATATTCTAAAACATAAAACTAACTTCATGAATAATTTTTCATGTTATCAACATGTCTTTGGTGAAGCACGATGAATTGGTTGAAAAGTATTTTCCTTAAAAATATTAGTAGATAATTACTTTTTTGATTTGCTCAACCAGAAACGTAACTGAGGACATTAGAGTATAAACAGATGTATATGTATTATATGAAATATCATACATAAACACTAGCAGAATCAACTTTAAACTTGTGATATTTTAAATGGAAATTCTTTTTCATTATAGAAAACCTCATAATTTATATATTTGTTACACTGTCATCTTAAGCCCAGCCCACCATCTATCTAGCTTTACTCAAGTTAGTGGAAATGTTTTCCTCAACAATGAAGTAAACTGGGAAAAGCTGGAGATTAATAAAATCTGTAGCAGAAGGATTTCCAGGTACAACCCTCTGCCATTAACTACTTTCAGGTGGGCTTGCCAGTGCACACAACACCCTACATATCACTGCATTTACAAGTTGCAGTGCTTTTCATTCAAAAGAGCCCAAAAGCACTTCACAGATTTAGAGCTAGCATTGAAGTAATTTCATACAAATGATCATCCCATGGACTGCTCCTGCCCTTATAGAACTGAAATGAAAAATATATGAGCAGTGTACATGTTACTGACTCACAGTAGAAAGCTTGTCTGAAAAAAATTGGAGAATGCAGAAATCCTGCATTTAAAGGCTATTTAAAGCAGCATCACATCTAATTTATATGTGATACGTTTTCAATAGAATGTCTGATTTTTTACACATTCTCCATGGAAAACAGACTCAGAGAAGGAAAAAAATGCTTCTCAAGATCACCAAGCAGGCCAGTTACTTGTTCAACTTGATAGGAAAAGCAAAAATGATCTTGAAAACCAAGATCTCACTTTTGGCTGAGCCTTCAGGCCAGACTGAGTCTGGTCCAGCCTGTGTGGAGAGGATTCCCTTGTGTCTGCTTGTAGTGAGGATGCTTTTTATGCAGGGAAGGGTCTCTGTGCTTTCTAGAGTGGCATAAGGTGCTTGCAACCCTGTATATGAATTTGACCCAAATATTTTGTGTGTATTTCTTCGCCTTGAATTAAAACAAAAGTACTCTAACACTTAAGTTTATATTACCCATGGCTGCTACATTGTCACTTTTGTGGGTGAGAAGATAGAACAATTCTTTGTATTTATTCCTTTCTGTGCATTCCCTGTCATGTTGCCACCTTCTGTGCCATTGCCTCCTGACAGCAGCTGATGTTACAGCTAATTCCCACTGCTCACCTGAGCTGAGCTGAAAAGAGACACTCCCCATCTTTACTCTTTAGTGAACCCCTGAAACCACTACCAACTAGATGCCATATAGAGCTGAGCTGAAAAGAGACACTCCCCACCTTTACTCTTTAGTGAACCCCTTAAACCACTACCAACTAGATGCCATATGGCTGAAACAATATTTACATCTAGAAATGAGACTGTAAACATTTCATCCCTCAGAAAACAAATTTGCAAAGCTCCTTCCTATACAGAGTTATCAAAACTTCTATTTTATAATCAAAAATTGCAAGGAAAATATGAGTAAACCATAAGCAAAAATAAAGTGCTTTCTCAAAATTTGCAGGAGCTATGAGAAGCAAACCCTACAATCTCATGAATGAAAGTGATGTTTCGTGTGTCCAGTGAATATCCACATGAAGTTTGTCTGTTAGTTCAGAAAGTATCTGACTCCAAGCTAAATTAAACAGATATTACCACATTGAAGCAGATCACAAAACAGTGAGCACCTTAGTGAGAGACTTGGAAAGGTCAAACAGTTTTTAA
>NW_008667075.1:0-21203 GCF_000695815.1 Acanthisitta chloris | reverse complement strand
TATTTTGTTAAAAAATTTTTTTTTTTTTTTTTTTTTTTTTTTTTTTTTTTTTTTTTTTTTTTTCAGAGAAAAGCATAGACTGTTTCTGGAAAAAATAACCATTATCTGTTCAAGTAATTAATGAAGAAAAACTAAACTGAACTTTCTTTTAAAAATTTAACATTTTACTGAAACAAAAAGTGACAAAGGACAGTTCTTTTTAGCTGAATATATCTTGAAGTATGTGTTGCAATCTGCTTCCTTATGAGGAATATAATGCACTTGGATTAAGGCCATATAGCAGATGTAGAATAGAAAATGTTTTTGAAAGCATAACACAGACCTCATAAGATAGACATTTTGGGTTGTAGGAAAAATGCCTAGAATTTACATTGGAAAGCAAAACTCAACATATGTCCATGCTATTGCCAGATATGAACAGTCTTTCAAGTCAGGGGCACTGGTCTTGTAAAACTGATCTCAGTTTTGTATAGTATATAAAAATATACAAATATACAGTATAATAGATATGCTAATTTCCTCTCTGACTTCATGTCAGCCAGCCTGACTTCAGCACAAACTTTTGATTCTTTTTCCTTCTTAACCACAAGGGTTTCATGGATCTGTAATTAAAAGTGTATTTTCCTGGCTATACTATACAAATATTTTAAGTATTTGGCCAGATGCTAAAGACTAGCCATTTTGATGAAAGGGATGGACAAATTTCATTTTAAAAAATGGCAGTATTGGGATCTTTGGGAAGTCACAGTATCCATGTTATAATTCATACAGGTGAAAGGTTGTGTGTCTAGATCCTGAATGTATTTAACAAATTAGCAGACATTTGAGAAGAAAAGAACTCATCACATTCATACAGGTGAAAGGTTGTGTGTCTCGATCCTTAATGTATTTAACAAATTAGCAGATATTTGAGAAGAAAAGAACTCATCACACTTTTTTGGGAGATTGTTTTACTCAATATTTTATATTGAGTTATTCTGTATCATCACTTAAAGAATCACTGATTTATTGCATTCGGTCTGATCAAGTTCTGTGTTTCAGGAAAGGGCTGTTCACTTAGCTTTTAAAATTTTATGCCTGAACACATAAAACTTACTCCAATAAAGGAGGAAAAATTTACCCACTAAGCCAGGAATCAGTAATGTATAGAAGTGAAAAACTCTCGAGAATACCTATCAACTTAGATTCATATAATCTAATTATTCATATTTTGCTAATATTAATTTAAACTTTACACCTAAATCATACCCATATTCCCTCTTTTCCCCCCCAAAAGCCCTAGATTTTCTAAGGTAAAAGGCTGAATATTCTGCCAGGAGAAAAGGCAAATAAGTATAAATGCTCATGTATTGATCAATAATGACAGTTTAAGAAAGTTCATGAATACTGAATACAATACAGTGACAATTCAGTTTTCACCTTCATTTTTTACTTAGATGATGAAATTAGAAAATTTCAAGTGAAGAGCAGATAACTGCAATCAATCCATAAATACTACTTGAAAAAAACCCCAACATTAAAAGCCAACATCATCTTTTACAATGTGCTTCCAAACAACTGAACCGTTGTGTGCTTTAAATCCATGTACCTGATACACATTTAGGCTCAATTAGGGCCACACAATTTAATCTTGCAGAATAGCTATATTTTAAAAAATGTTGCATAAACAAGCTCCAGCTAAGTTTTCTGAAATTTAGAATGATTTTTGTCTCTTTAACCTTTTTATGTACTTCTGTAACCAGAGACATGAAAATATTTGGGCCAGTCCTGTGGTAGTTCCTCAGGCACAAGAGTTGTTGACTTAGGCTTTTGCTGGAGTAAGGAATTTAGGGCCATTCCCATGCTACAGTGCATTGTGTTTTCTCAAGGGTACTGAGTATAGATGCTAAAATTCTTTCTTGTTTCCACAAACATGAAAGTGTTTCCCATAGCTGAAAATAAAATTTTCTAATATGCTATTAATTAAATGACTATTAAGATTATTTCTGAATGAAAGGATGAAGACCAGTTTAGTGCTGTAGAAGACACAAAGCAGTTCAGGGTAACAGAGGAAAGATTATTGTCACAATACTGCCTGAGGAAGAAATCTGGGGTTATACAATGTTTATTTTAGAGCAAAACCCAGAAATTAAATCCTCCAGAGACCAGAAGTGGCATTCAAAGTCTTCCACATTAAGGTCACCAGTTCAAACCTAGTGTAGGTCACTCACCAAGTGGTCATTACCAACTCATGGTTGGTCAATGAGCTGGTGATCTCATGGAAAGGAATCCACACCACTAAAACCTCTGCCACAATTGGCACCTTTACTGGATATTTCACTAAAGAAACCAAGGACTGGGCTTAGCACAGACGCAGAACAATATTTTCACCATAAGAGGTGATGCCTCAAAAAACAGATTAGTAGGATTTATGGTAAGCTTGTCTTAGCTGAAAGTTACTGTTCACATTCATAACCAATAATCAAGAGAGAAAATATCTGGGTCAGATTCCTTCTGACTTGTGTTAGTGTTATGATGCCCAAATAAATGCTAGATAAACAAGTTATTTCTGTCTCTTCATTGGGGTAGTGATTTCTGTATTACTTCAAGAAAGAAGATCACATAATTATCCCCATATGGAACCATTTCTTCCTCTCTCCAAATGGTAATTTTAGGTCTTGATTTCATTGACAGGAAGAATATTCAGTTTACAATTAGATGAAAAAAGGTTTTATAATAATACTTGACTTTCAAACATTCATAGAGCCTTTCAGAATGTGTGCAAAGCAAGAGAAACAAAAATATCAGGACTTCACATTGTTGTGATTCTGAGGCTACAAAATGCACTGCAGAATCCACTCCACAGCTTTCTATTTTGGAGCACCAGCTTAGTTTGGTATTTTACCATACATTTGTGAAGATACAGACATGAAAATATACATTCCTAACTGATTCTTCAGACTCTGAAAAGCTTGAAGTGAGTGGGATGTATAGCTCTGATCACCTCACAGACACTGCAGATCCCAGTATTGCACAGATCAAGAAATACACCAATTTTTCCAATTTCTATTAAAAAAATCTGGCAGATGTTAGAGGCTCACTATTCATTTCTGAGCCCCACCAACAGTTAGGGCCTTGCTATAAAAGTATCTAGCTAATAAAATATTTTGTGGTCATAACTGGACACATAATAAAACAGAGTACAGTAATGGAGAGGCCATTTCTTCTCCTCATTCTCTTCCATACTGCAGCTGCTTTCAAATTGGCAGATTTTCTGAGCTTGATATTATTTAAAAGATTCAGGAGCTCCGTGAGCCTTCTCTCTCAAATGCTTGTCCAATCTTCCCTTGAACCTGCACACGTTTCTTATGACTGCAGTGTCCTATGGTGTTTCACAGGACAATCACTCATTAATGGGGAGCTCTCTCCTTCAGGTGAATTACCTACTTTTGATTTGAAATAGGCTCCTACCAACTTCATTTTTTGGCCCTCAGTCTTCACACTGAAGAAAATGATAATCAGTGTTGATCACTAACAAACCTCATGCCATTCATTGTTTTATAGACCTCTTTTGTATCATTCCTGAGCCTGAAGGAGTCCCGGCCAGCTCAATTGCTCTTCCTATGCAAGCTGCTCCACACTTCTGGTCCTCCCTGCATCTCTTTTCTGTGCCTTCTTGAGTTCTAACATAGTCTTCAGACAGGGGCACCAGAACTACACACATCATTCAGGTTGTGAATGAACTGTGCATAGTACTCTGTCCATTTTTCTTCCATCCCTAAAGAAGCTTAAATTTTTCTGCTCGTTAAACTGCTACGAAACATTGAGCTGATGTTTTGGTGTCTATCATAGCATCAAGGTCTCACTCCTCAGCAGTTGTATTCAATTCAGAGTCCACTATTTTATCTGACAAAAATTAATTTTAGCATAGACCATGCTCCTTCACTGGAGCCAATCAGGCAAGAAGTTACAGCTTTAGTCCGGTTTGAACACATGGAGAAATGAAAGATAAAACTGCAATTTAGAATTGGCTTGCTAACAAGCTAAAATCAGCAGCAAGAAAGCTTGAAAGATATACTTTTGAGGCTGACTGTGATCCTTTATTTGCCTGTCAGCAGTGATTCTGGAGCAATGACGATTCTGAGCTTGGCTGTACAAGAGACATCATAAGTGCTGCACTGGGATTTTAATGTCTGTGGAAAAAATAATACCAGAGTTGTACATCCAAGAACATTTTCAGTTATGCATTACAGTTGTATTTGTCCATTTGCATGACAGAAAATATGAAATAAGGAATTCTCATTATCTTACATAGTTGACAATAATGAAGATATTACTGCAGTTCACTATGCAGTACAAGATATCAGTAACTATTACTGACACTGGTAATGAGGAGCAGTATCAAGGTTGAAAGATGAAGCACTTGTCTGAAGCTCCCCAAAATACCAGCCTGAGTCTGGGACTCAGGAAAGCCACATTGACATTTCTGTGAAGAAAGCTTTTACAGCAGCTGGGGACTTTTGGCATTATTTGCAAATCTCAAAGATCAATTGAGGTTTATTGAAACTTGAAATAGTGTATATGTAAATCTTATAAGAGTTGGCAATTTTGGCTATTATGATGTTTCTATTAAATTCTCTTTGAGTGGAAAGACTGGTGTGATCTGGGGCCAGTAATTCAAATTCATTACTCCTCAGCTTTACATGTGATTTAGGAACAATAAAAAGAATCTTCATGTTCATATGTGGGTTTGTCTCACAACATGCAACGGATTGCATTACAGCTATTCCAGCAAAAGTTTTCTCATAGAGCTTCTATTTCATAACTATGTTCTTAGTTGTCATCTTTTCAGCTCAATTTCTCTTTCTACTAATTTATACACTGCCAAGTACACAGAATCTTGGTTTCTGTGCACAAGGACCACATGTGGCTAGCTATAAGTGTTTTCTTCCTGTAATGTTGGAATGGTTACAAAAACTGCCTTTTCATTTCTTGTCTATGCCTTCAGTAGACTACCATAGATGTCTCCTCAAAGCCAGAATGGATGCCAGATTAAGACTGAGGTTTAATCCACAAAATAAACAAAAGAAAGCTGCTTATAGTCATTTCCATGAGGTGAGCCATTCATAGAATGGCAAGAATCTTTCACTGCCTAAGACGTCTGTTATTTTTCACATGTATTTGAACCAGAAGTAATAGGTCATGTCCACGAGTAGGTCTAAGCCACATGACAAGTTATAAGGGCAATTTCAAAACAGGGAATTCAGAAGTTATCTCCTATCCACAGTGGCAGTGACTACTGTAGCAAGATTCTCCCTTGAGTCTCTCCTGATGCACTGCAGTTGTTTTACTTTTATAAACATACACAACACACTGTTAAGAACTATAAAATCAAGTAAGAAATTTGAAATCCCTTTTTGGAAGACCCTCAGTAAAATAGGAAACTTCATCAACAGGTCTTACAAAGCGTCATGAACCCAACTTCCCATTCTAGGGGAAGGAAAAGCTGCTTACTTCCCAGCTCTTCTACAACCTCACATCATCAGAAGTACCACAGTTCATGACTTTCCTAAAAGTCTTCATCTATGGATTAATTCTGTGGTTACATGTGTCTCCCTCCTTGTCCTTCTCCCTCCTTCCCCTGTCATTTGCCAGAGATAGAGCAGAGAATACATTTATACCTTTTCTAATTGAACTCTCTGGGACTACAGGATGGTACAGACTGCAAACTTGGCACACTGCCCATCCTACACATTCTACTGTAGAGCCCTGTAAAGGATCCAAGCAATCAAAAGCCAAAATAAACCATGAAAACAAAATATTTGCTTTCTAAAGTCTCATTGAAGCAGTGGGCTTAACAAAACTTCAGGCAGCACTTACCTCAGAATCCTTATTCAGAGGCCCTAATGTTTTCCCAGGGAAGAAAAGTGTTTGTGAGCCTGGTCAAACTGCTGCTGATTTACAGGAGAGACAGCCAGTACACCTTGGATGATTGCTAACAATTCCTTTCTTCCTAATCTGAAAAACAGGGTTCTCTACCAACATGACACAGGCTAAGGACTAACTTGTAATTTCCTTTTCATATTGGCTCACTGGCTTGTTTACTCAGCATTATCATGTATCAGTTACTTAAAGAAATAAAATGTGTGCTCTAGAATTCTTTTCTAGGAAAGCATTCTGAAATCAGGACACATTCTTAGATGCCTTCAAGTCTGGGTATCAAACGCTAGTAAAGGCATGCAAAATTGACACTGAATTAAGCCATTACATATGATAATGATCCTAACCTAAATGCATTTCACCAGGCAGGCAGTACCTAATTGCCCCCAGTATACAGCAAATAGCAAATTATTATTTCTCTAATACAAAGTACTGCATGAAATACAGTCAGCTCACAGGACTGTTGCTATGTATGAATAAAATCCAGATGGGCTCCTCTGGATCCAAGTTTTGCACAAAACCAGATTGTGTTGGAAACAGGTCATCTCTATCAGACCTTCCACAGCGCTGTGACTTTGTTTTATTTGGGATATATATTTCCTGAGCCTTCAAAAGTATTACTCACCACCAAAACAGTGTGTTAAATAGTCACATTTATTCAGTGGCTATTAGTATCACATTGCCAAACAATTGTTCATCATCTATCTGTCTTTAGTTTGCACAAAAAAACAGCTCTGTATGATGTGGAGACTTTTTAGAAGTTTCTTACTTCATTAAGGCTGTTACCATTACAGAATCTTGATCTGAGATATTTTGAGTCTCAAAGGGTCTGTGAGTGAAGACTGAATTGGGCGTCCGCAGTGTTATCTATCATTGTTTTTGGCAGGTTCACATAATCACAGGACTGAGCTTTCCCATTGTAAGTCCTTCAGCTGTGAGATATCCATCAGGTGTTTTCACAGCTCCCACATTAGCCATAAACATTAGACAAATACTTTAACACAGCCAGGAAGATGCATTGAAGCTACACAGAGTTGTGACGCTCACTTAATGCTCTAGTGTTGTTCACACATATACTGAAAGGATGGTCATGTCCAGGAATGGATAAGAAGCTTTTAACTAGCTTATGATGACCATCAATAATGGCAAAACACATTCATGCAGCTCCATATAGTATCATTTACAAATCAGTCGCCAGAATACCACAAAGTATCCAGACTGTTCAGCTTCACCTCTGAAATGTGTATTTCCCAGCTGGTTTTGGTAGTGACTCACTCAGAAATGTTTAGTATTACAGCTCATCATGGATGAAGTGAGGCTTGGTTGAATCCCAATGGCTGGTTCTTTCTCTCACAGGATAATTAGGACACAGGCCAGTCCTTCCCATGCACACCAGCTGTGCGATCCTTAGCTATTGCTAAGCAGACAGATGCATAATCTGGAGCTGCCAGTTGCTGTCAGTCAGCTGGCTGTTATTACATCAGGCACAGGATAATCTCCAGGACGTTTTACAAGGCAAGGGGTTCTCAAACAAACTTCTTGACTGTGCCACATGTGGAGCAGTCAAGTAGAGAGAAGCCAATATAAAATAAATAAACAAAAAGAACAAGTTCAGTTTTCCTCTAAATAGCATGCCACTGAAGTATGCATGACAAAAGTTTGTGAAACTCCTGCATCTGAAGAGTACAGAGTTCCTTAGTGAAAAACAATATCCCTGAGCCCACTCAATTTTCCTCTTCCTCAGCCTGAAAGACTGAAAGTCGTCACTTGTGGAAACCAATGTCACTGCACTGGCCATCCTCCTCTTGCTGAGCTTCCTCTTCCTCCTTAATTAGTCTAGACCTGGAGCAGGAGCAGGCTCTTCAGGGTCATGCTGGACAATTTGTGTTGCTGTACCTGCAAAGATCAGAGTCTTGCATAAGACACCTTTCCTAGGCTCTGCACAAGTAAAAGGACTCACAGCATGAACAGATGGGGAGTAGCTGAAGCCACAGGTGTTAACACAGACCCTGCTCTCTGTGCAGGAAGACACACTGCATGTAGACTGTCCCTTCCACAGGGATTCTTCACCTGGCCAGAGCTGGAATGCAAGAGCCAAGAAAGTACATACATAAATAGATCAGTTCCTGTCGATGAAATATAGGCAAGTTAATTGAAATGAGATGTCTGGTTTAGATCTTGTCATCATAGTGTTAGTGCTACACTGAACAAGCTTCTCAAAACCCTCTATTTACAATTAGGCATCTAATGATGGTGATTTACAAACTGCTAGCACCCATCAGTCTTTTGACACATGCAAGAAGATTTTCTAAAGAACTCAATGTGCATTTCTTCTTCAAGTGGATCTCTGTATTTAGGGACTTTCCTTTGATACCCTAATCCAAAGGAAGTGGCTGTGTGTGGAGTTCTAAGTACTGCTAATTCTACAGCATCATTTATGTTCCCTAGATGAAGATCTCTATATTTAAGAAGTAACATAATGTACTAAATATTAGCAAAATAGATTACTCATTTCAATTCACTTTGAGAGTTAACAGGAAGATTTCAAAATTCATTACATATACATAACCCCTCATAGCTACAATAAGGTCAAAATATCATTTATAAAGCAGTTAATTTTCCAGGAAATATTATGTTTAAGGCATATTGAAAAGCTTTTCTTTTGGACAGGCTGGACAGTACAGTTTGCAAGATTTATAAAAAACTCTTCACCAGGACACAATGTCTCTTAGAAATAAGCTGTGTAGAGAGAAATACATCTTTTACAAAGAAAATACCTCCCTCAAAAAAAGTCATGAGATGACAGATCTATAAACTGTCTGGCCACAGACACTGGCTTTTTTTTCCCCTTTTTTTCCCCCCCGAGTGACTTCCTGGATTGAGGAATATGTTGTGGACCTACATACATATCATTTCAACCTGGACCACGAGAGACAACTACAGTGGGGAACTTGAACAAGCACAACAGTGGCTGCAGTGTGATTTAGTTTCCTCTTATTTAGAGCAGGTTAGAAAAGTTCTTACCAAATAGCATTTCATTGCAATTCAATGATTTGGCCAATTTAGAACTTTTCACAGACATGGTTTAATTTCAAAAATGGTATGAGAAAGTCTAGGCAGGCCTCACTGCCAGCCAGGTTTTAAAGCTTGGGTTCTTGTTGGCTACCCTGTCCAGCTTGTTGGCAGCCCACATAGCAAGCTGCTGAGGGAGGTCACCAACTATCCTTGGTGATGAGTTACAAAAGCTCTGTCCCCATTAACAGAATATTTCAAGTGTTTTCCTCCTATTTCTTCAATTGGAACAAACACAAATGTCAAATCGAGAAAAACCTCTGAGAAAAACAAAAACTATTTTTATCTCTGACTAATTCCAATATTAAGGAACAAAATTAAAACATTAAAATTCCAGTTAGTATGAACTACATATGGGGACTATTATCACTAATAAATATAAACCAGATAACATGCAAAAAATTTTATATCTTCATCAGAGGCTACTTTTTGCTGATATATTTTTACATCATTCATTTGTAGATTATGATTCTTCGGTCAAAATACAAAATGAAAAGAGTAATCCTACACCACAGAGGAAAGGGAAATCATTGCCACACCATCCCTCATGTGTTTGTACAATAAAGGCAAAACCAAACTCCTGTTAATTATCATTAATATTTATGCAGTATCCACAGGTCCAAACTGACATGATATCCTAATTCTATTTTGCCTCATAATTTTCTATTCCACAGAGTACTACATTGGATTATATGAAAACAAAGAATGGAAAAAGAAACAGAAATACTGAAATGAATTGTTGCCTGGTTTTCAATTTGAATCTATGCATATGAAAAAAAGTGAATCAGTGACTGCAGAAGTTCCTGCTTTGTTTGTAACTCTTGGGGAATACTCTAGACAGAATTTTTTTCCTGTACTTCTATTTGCACTAAGGTTTTGTATTTTTTAAATTTTGAAAAGTTAAGGGATAGCAGAATTTGCACCAGTGCAAACAACGAGTCAGTTATTTTAAATCCTTTTTGCCACTTGGCACTGATGAAAAGTTACAAAGAAGAAAAAAGAAAAGCTAGCACCAAATCACAAGCTTAGGGATTTTTTGTTTTTGAGGAAAGATGAATTAATTTTTCAGACTGATTTGGCATTTTATGCTCTCTGTCCACCTTCCACACCTGAAAAATTGCATGTTTTCAAGTTGTGAGTATGGCCCTTCTTACAAGAAATCAAGATGTAAAGAAAATTGAGCTGCAGTCATCATCTTTAAAATGCTGCCCATCAAACACATCCAGTGGATCGAGGTCCTAGATATGCATTATGCATTGCCTATTTAGCCTTTTCATCTCTTTTTCCTCCACTGAAAATGTTCCCAGTGAGAATAAAAGCGTTTCCCAGCCAGAACACAGAGCTGGTGTTGAAAGTTCACCCTAAGTTTCAGTTCCAGCCACCAATAGCAACGAATTCCATTTGAAGTGATTTTTAATTTTTTTTTTTCCCAGCAAGCAAAACAATTTCAATGCTTACAGAAGGCAACAGTAGCAGTGTTGGAAGTTGTTCAAATACTGGAGCCACTGGGAAAGCTTTGTAAATATCAAGAATCCTTCCCAGTACACAGGTCTCACCCCATCAAGGTCAAACCCAGTCAGCTGAGCTTGGAGTACAGTATCTGGGGTTTCACCACACTGCTTCAAACCTGGGCAGCCACTCCAGTGCTCACCAATAGTAATGCTTGCTTCACTGGATGCTGGCTGGTCTTATTTCATAAAAGATCTCAATCAATGCTTCAGTCATAATCCTGGAATGGTATTTAGGCATAGCGGCCCTGGATTCAGTCTAGATCCTAAATAAGCATTATAGGTCTCTCCAGGTAATGTTGCTCCAAATGTTTTACACAGCAGATTTCATGGGAATTATGAGTCAATCCATCAGGTCTCTGTATGCCTCCCCAGCAGAGTACTTCTGGAAGTATCTCCATGCAAATGCTGGACATTTCATCCTGCCTATGTCCTATCATGTCCTACATATTCTATGTGACTTCACTTGTACTTGCGTGAGAAACCTTGATTTCTAAATATAAAGCAATATTTCAGGAACTACTGAATGTTCATACTGTCATAGTTAGGCTTTTATCCCCAGAACTGCTTGTCCATTAAATATGTCAGATCTTTTATTTATAACTCCTAACTAATAATAATGGAGGTGGATTCAAGAACTCCAGGTTTAGTCACATGCCTATCTCAGATATCCTGTCATAAATTTTCATTAGTCCTGTATGCTACAGAATAGCTTCTAAGTAATATTTTTTTCCTTGTCACAGAATCTGACAAGAAAAATAAAAATGCTATAAATTAAATTCTTAACAGAAAGAAACTGGCCTTTTGAGGCAAAGAAGATACTTTTTCTTCAATGTTCCTGGTTTTCAATGTGAAGTTTTCTATCATCTCTTGCAAGTTAGCATGAATAATTAAAGAACTACAGTTCCCAACAAGGAATACAATTCAGTCACTTCTCTTCTATTTCCAGTATTCTTGATTTCTACATGAGTGGGAGGAAAATGTTTGCTAAGGCTGCTGATTTTGCTCATCTGAATCATCATCCATACATACAGTCTACATTTTTACCACTGTCTCAAATGGATGTAGGTTCTTTCTGATGAGTCACAATAAAGAAAGGGAATTATGTAAAAAATTGTTCCTCCTTGAACATGTCAGAGTGAATTCAGAATAATAATAATAAATGCACTTTGACAACATGGAATTATGCTTTTGGGGCATGGAAAGGAATCCTGGGTATTAAAAAACAATGCATTTTTATACTACATGTAACTACATCATTTATTTCCTTTCCCCTTATTTCAGTGCAAAAATACATTAGATCTCATGGCAAACATGCCAAACTGGAAGTAGTCTTAGTGTTCTTATGATATCTAGAGGACCTCCATGAAATGATCCACTACATAATTGCTATATATGATGAGAGTGACAGATATGTAAAGCCTGGTAGATTTTGCTTTATGCAGACAAAGCAGTACAGTATGGAAGAAAGAAGCATGATTTGTAGATGGGGAATTGTATATAGTTGAATTGACATCTCTTGGTGTTAAGGTAAGAGTTACTTACATTTAATGGATCTAGTTTTTCTGGCAATATTTTCATGTGTCATCATAATGCACATAAATGGCCTAAGTAAGGCCATTAAAATTACTGAGGTGAATATATGTATGCTTGTTTGAGCTGAAGTTGAGTTAACTTTCTTCACAGTGACTAGTATGGAGTTATGTTTAGGATTTACACAGAATGCAGGGTTGATAGTGCAGAGATGTTTTTATTGTTGCTGAGCAGAGCTTACACAGAGTCAAGGCCTTTTCTGCTTTCCATACTGTCAGGCTGGCAAGGAAGTTGGGGGTTCATGGGAGGTTGGGAGGAGACACAGCTGGGACAGGTGACCCAAACTGACCAAAGGGATATTCCATACCATATGACATCATGCTCAGTATATAAGGTGGGGGGAAGAAGGAGGAAGGGGGAACATCTGGAGTGATGGCGTTTGTCTTCCCATGGAACTGTTACACGTGATGGGCCCTGCTCTCCTGGAGATGCTGAACACCTCCTGCCCATGGGAAGCAGTGAATTAATTCCTTGTTCTGCTTTGCCTGTGTGTGCAGCTTTTGCTTTCTCTATTAAACTGTCTTTAACCCAACCCATGAGTTTTTCTAGCTTTTACCCTTCTTGTTCTCTCCCCCATCTCATTGGTGGGGGAGTGTGTGAGCGGCTGTGTGGTGTTTAGTTTCTGTTTGGGGTTAAACCATGACAATATGTTTGACCAAACTGGATTCTCTAAAGGCAAAAACGGTAAATTATTATTTTAATTTTAATTTTATTTAGTAGTCAAGATACAATATTTCAGTATGATGGGATTGTGCTATGTCACTCTTGTTCTTTTCTATTTCTAAGCTTCCATAAGTTTGGTGGAATTGGTTCTACCCTGAGCTTTGATTTGCCTTTCTCCTGCAGAAAAGTTGTCATGTAATTATGCTGCGTACTGTGGTTTTGGTTGGGTATGGTTTTGTTCGTTGGCTGGTAGTTTTTTTAGTAGAGGGGGAATGCATATGCAAACAAAGGTGATGCAGGTATTATAACAATCTGTTTAAGAATACGAGTCATGCTGACATTAATCATGTAGTCATCAGAACTGGAAGGGACAACAATGACAGTACTTTTCAGATCCCTGCCTCTTCTTTCCACTGCTTCACTGCTTAGAAAAGGTTCTTATCAGGATAGTTATTTGCATTTTCTCCATATTCACGTGAAAGGGACATTGTATCTGTAATAAAAGAGACATAAAATTTATATGTATGTATTCTGTACCTGCCTGTACCTAATTTTTAGTCTGATCAACTACATTTTAATCTGTTCACATTCTGTACTTAAGTTTCCAACCACTTTTCCCTTATTCAGAGTTTAAGTAAGAAATAATTGCACTGCGAAAGGGCTCTATCAACATTCAGAGCTGATTAATATACTTTATTTTTAGTTTTGACTAAAATAATTAAAATATTTAGGGTCAGCCCTTCCTTTTTATTGAAGGAAATAACATGAGAATGGTGCCCCTCCTCTTTGATGTCCTTTCCTGGAAGAGAAAGTTTGCTTGAAATCACTATTGCTGCCTGATATAATACTCAAGTGTACATCAATGTTCTTTTCTGAAATAATATGTTTGAAGTTTTCCTTCGGTTTTTAGGCTGCCACAGGCATTGAAATAAGCCATAGGAGGAAGACTGCTGTAGACACTGAAATAAGCTGTAAGAAGGCATATTTGCACATATACCATGCTCTACGTAATGCTTGGATTACCTGGTGTAGCTTCTTGTCAAGAATGATTATTTTGTGGAAACTGAGGTCAAAATGAGCTTTTATTCATCAAAACACAGTATGGAAGGAATATAAAAGCAGATTCAAAAGCTGATACTGAAAATTCACATCTACAGACGTAACCAGTCAGAATTTCATTTGGACATCGAGGCAAGAGAACTTTTAAGGGATCTGCATTCTCTGTGGGACTTGCTCTAGTAACCTTGAATTCCATACAGTATCTCTATATGCCTGGTGAATTGGGGTGAACATAACTTAAGCCATCCTTTATGCTTTCTTGGATTCTTTTTTATTTATTACGACAAGTTAGAACAGTTCTGTTTTTGGACAAAGCACACCGAGTTTGTCTTGTTCTCCCTCCTCTCTGTGTATCCAACATCCATTCAGGAACAGTAGACAAGAAGTAAAGTCATGGTTTGACATTCTGTGGATACAAACTAAATGATTTTATTCAGAGCTGAGCAAATAACTAGTCAGTGAAACTCCTGATTCCACAGAATACAACACCCTGAGTGATTAGACTACATAGGATCATTAATTCTATTAATGAACTATGGCTCTTTTTTCTGTTTTTAAGGCAGAAGCAGCTCAGGGTACTATATGTAACAATCCAAATTAAAAAAAACCTCAAAGGCTTGAGTATGACAGAACCAGAATGAAACTAAATTATGAGAGAGAAGTTGGAAAAAATAACTATATTTCTCAATGTCTGACTTGCTCCTGATTTTTTTTTTTAACAGAGTTGTTTGCCTAACCTCTGACATTGTGGTTACTTCTGTGGGCTATTTCATCAGAAATCAGTTGAAATAAAAGATGAATCCCTTTCTTAACAAATTCCAAAGCATGTGTCTATCAGACATTATTCAGACTAGCGGCAACAAAAAATGCAAACTATAAAATATTCCTGATGTTTCCCTCGTACAGAAAGCTCTGGGAAACTAAACAGCTGGTGAGACCCAGGCTGACTACAAATAAAACTGCTGTGCATTCTGAAGAATACACAGAATTAAAATGAAGCAACAAAGAAAATGGAGACCTGGAGTTGAACAAATGTAACCAGCTACTTATCTATATAGGTAAAATTCTGAAAACCACAAAAATTATGTAGGAGCTGACTTTCAATTTTCAGATGTGAAGGTGTTTGAAGCTCTTTTTATGCTGCAGATGGTACCTAAGTAATCTCAAAACTTTTGGAAACCCTGTACTTAGGCACTTCTGAAGACCCTTTTTTGACTGAAAGGGCATTACACAAACAACATGAATAAGCCTTTTTCATTTGCCTTAAAAGCCAAACAGAATAAGGTACATAAGATTGTATGGGAAAGGCTGCTGATGTGTAAAGGGCAAAGCCTCCTGTCCAGCTCTCTGTTCCTCTGCCCTTGCATAGATAAGCTATTTGACACCTGCATGTAAAAAAATCCCAACTTTTTAACTCTGATTTAGCATTATCTCTGCCAGAATTCCTTTATTTAGTAATGACCAGTTTTTCTACTTTTGAAGTTAATATTTCATACCTCTCTATATACATTATGTTACCCATAGTGATTGCAGCACCTTTGATTATTTTTTTTTCAGTAGAAGAAACAGAATTTGAATTGCAGATGGTAGTGAACTTCCAAAGACTGACACAAGTACCACTGTTCTGTGTGAAACTGCTTGCAACAGTGTGAATTATAGCCACTCCCATGGATATCTGATGGCAACAGCTCAGTTCACAACTTGTCCATGAAGTTCCCATAATTTGAAATGCTGAGTCCAATGAAAAGGAGTCAGAGGAACACACTCTGTAGGATTTAATGTCCTAGTTATTAATTTTATCCCTCAGCAGAGAAAACAGTAATCAATGTCACAGACTTCAGGATGTGGGGTGCAATTTCTCCTGCACCAGTGGCACAGTATTCTCATCTTATCCAGCAAGCTTTTGTGCTTTCTTTAGGGCTTACCTGGCTCTTGTATGTTTCACATATTTTATTAACTACATAACACTTTATATCTTTTTCATATACGTTTTTCCCAACATTGGCCATCTCTCCTAGCCTAATTTGCAGCAAAGCCATTGAAAACAAGAGTAGTCTTTGTTTTTCATAAAAAGATCATATGGAATATGGACAAAATACAGAATGTAGATCAAAATATGATTATACACTAAAACACCTTGAAAAGAGGAGAGTAGAAACAATTCTGCTACATGAGCAACTTTTCTACTGTTAGGCTTTATTTGAAGTTCACTTACAAGTGAACTCAATTTTGGTCCAAGTTCGGTTTTAAAATGAAACTATTGGATCTAGTGCCACAAAAAGAAAGGAAGTGGCTTTAAAATCTTGCAAAGGAATTAATACTATGCATGTTTCCTTGCATAAGAGTATATGGTTTATCTCTTCTATGTAATTATTAGGGCTGGTCTTTGCATAAAATCCATTCCCTGCACAAGTTCAAAACAGGCTTGGTTAACTGCTGGGGTTTTTTTCAGCCAAGAGCAGAAACATAATTGCAGACACACCACAGTATAAGAAGTAGTTCCCATGATATCCCTTTGCACGCAAAAGGAAATGAGCACTGGAAAACTCATAAGAAAGTATATATCATATGACATTTCCAGCCTGATTTCCAGACCAAAGAGGTCTGGACAAGTTTTGGTTAAGCAGACTAGTTTTTGGATGCCTATCTGAAGTGAATGGTCTGAATTTTTTGAGGTTCAGTGTTGGTTACTATCCATTTGAAGAGCTGTTGGCACTACTATACATATAATCAACAAAAGCTTTTCATCCAAAACACTTCCAGCTTGTTCTGTTGTGTTTCTAATGTATGCTCAGAAACCTGCAGTGTTGAAACAAGCTGTCTCCTGGCATAAAAAATAAAATCAAAGGTGGCAATAGATTCTTCAGACAAAAACTGGTCCAATTTTTGAAGCATGCATTCGCTTAGACAATGATAAAGCGCATTTCTGTATCTCAAATGCTACAAAATCTGATGCAAAGAACCTGTGATGGTGCAGTTTTGGTTTTTATAAGCCATTACATTCTAAAGTTAATTTAATTCATCCACCTAGCCTGTGCTGTCATGTCAGTGGAAATAAGTATCCCTAGAACTGCAAAAGGCTGCATGAAATTACATGGGTTCTTCTCTCACCAGAAGAAGCTGTCATTATGTGCATTACTAGGATGAAGTTGAATGGACACAGATGAATTGCAAAGCTATTTCTACCCTAGGCTCTTCTATGAATTGCTTCAGTTTACACAGAAAGAATCATTTTGTGTTGCAAGGTTTTGGGTTTTTTAATTGGAATCCCAGGGTATATCTAACTAAAGTTCTAAAAGTGTTAACACAACACAGTTTTCTTGCAATGAATGAGAATATAATACCATCTCTAGAACATACAGCCTAAGAAAGCAATTAAATTGTATTTTTCTTACTTACCTTATGTCTAAGTTTTAGATGACATGAAAGCCTCATGAATCATTTTAGATCAGTTTCAAATGCGAAACTTCTAAACCTTCATCTCATCTCATCACGTTAAAAATCAGCTATGATTTTACTTTTCACTATTTTATAATGTTCTCCATAAGGTCCCTCGTTAGGGTCTTCACTAATTCCCCTTTCAAAGTTCCTTCTCTTGGGTCTGTTAGTCCAAAGATTTATATTACATCCTACCGGACTTTTTCTAGTTCTCCCAGATGCTTTGGTAAGACCATCACTGAATCCAACCAAACTAACTTAGGTAAAGGTTCACCCTCACCCACAGGACACAAACAGAGTTTGCTGTTTGATCCATGTTATGCTGAGCAAAGATTCACTAATGAGGAGTTCATAATAAATATTTTGTGTGGGGTTTTTTGGTGTGTTTTATTTCTTCGTTTCTTTTGTTTGTTGCATTTTTCTGAATAGTAAACGTTAATTTAGAAATACATGAGCCCATGGAACCTCGAGTTCCTTGCATTTTACCTGGCTGAACCTCACATTAGACTACAACTATCCAGTTAGTTTGTCTCTTATTTTCTTTCAGTCCGAATTGTATAATCATCTTTCCCATTTTAGTTTTCTTCCCTAGGTTTTTCTCTGCCCTAATTCCTCCTCTTCTTAGTTTCAATTTCACACTGCGGAAACTTGCAGTACTATGACTAATTGTGGAGAGAACGAGTCATAAATTAGTCACTAGCAAGATAAGCATCTTAGCAGGCCCACAATGACTTAAAACATTAGGCTGGTTTCTGGCCCAAGGTCCAGCTCCTAGAGATCCTTGGGCACATAGATCTAAAAAAGCACTAATTAAAATTATTGGCTCTTAACTGTCCACCTGTACAGAGCCTGATTACACAGCATTCTAATGAGGTACCAGCAATGGGAGCCAAGCATCTACTCATGAACATGTTTTTTGACTTCTTTTTGCTGTGCCAGGAGGTAAACACAGTATTAGGAATTTGCTTTTTTAATCTCTGTGACCCAAGACTTAAATTGCAGTGCATTACTTCTGCTTTTATTTAGAACAAACCAGATTTTGTTACTAAAGAAGTTTAAAACTCTTCAACCGAAAACACCTCATTGTATATCACTCCAGACAAGCATGAAAACAAGGCTAATAAAGCAAAAATAAGTTCCTTGCTCAATGAACTGTTCACAAACAGGCTCACATGTCTCTGACTAGCTCATGGAACTAGGCACATTGACACACATCACATGCTAGAGCTATCAGCTAAAATCCATGTTAGGCAGAAAGTCTAGGGCTGTTGGTTCCCCATTGTCCTTCCAGTGAGAGGACAGCTTTCTGTAGCTGTTATCAGGCATGAAGTTGGTGTATTCTCTGCAGGTTCCAAGGAAGGTTGTTCACAGGCTGGCCCTGCTCAGTGAAATACACAGCATGCAATGAGCAGCTAAAAGGGAAGGAAAGGTGGGAAGGAATCCACAGCCTGAGTGATCAGGTCCCCTGCTCAAGGACTCAGCTTTGTTCTCCTCAACCAGGGTACACATGCCTAACACTCATAACTGTTTCTGAGTTGAAGGGAAAATACTGGTTGTGTCAACTGACTGTTACTTTCAGTGGCAGCAGCAAGCATGGAACATCTTTTAAAACTGAAAGTGAACACTTTTGTAGGTTGTTATTGGTGGCTGGAGACTGAAATGTGATTCTCTTGCAAACAGCAGTTTTCTCACTTGGGCTGTCTTTAGGAAAGCTATTCCCAAGCACTGCCATCATGCCACTCTTCATGACAGCACAGATGAAAGCGAGAAGGGGATTTCTCAGGGAATGTTAGTCATTTTTCAACACTTAGAGGGGGAAAAAAAGAATAAAAAGAAAAAATGTCAGTTCTTGCAGTATTTTCTCTCAAATGCAAAGGCACGGGCTGCACAGCCCCACTTCCATAGCAGGAAACAGATTCTTTTTTTTCAGCTTAAATACTCCCACTCCTTCTGTTCACTGATTGATTTTGTTTTACTTGACTTGACAAGACCAGGTTGAACAAATCTGAATTATCTGTATGTTACTGGCTGGATCAGCTGCAGATCCTTTAGTATGCTTGTCATTTAGTCTTATAAATTACATTAATGAGGGCTGTAAATCTTAGCTCTCCGAGGACATAGCTGTACAATAAAAAATGATTCAAAGCTTTAAAAAGTAAAGATGCCCCTAGAATGCAGGCTGTTCTTTAAACGCAGTGTATCCTCTTTTGGAATTTGACCTGGATTTCTACTGGTTAGTTTTGTAAACATAAGTTACCTTCTGTAAAGAAAAATTAAGTTTACCCAAAAAGGCAAATTTGGCTAAAATCTTTCAGAAGAATGGAAGGAAAACATTATTTCACATGGATCTCTGAAGTTTATGCATGGGTAGAAATACGTGACAAAATGTTTTGCAAACATGTCTTAAGAGTGGTCTAAAACTTTGTTCTGGTGTATTTAACCCTAAATATAATCAATTAAAGTAATGTTTACTACTAACCAATGAAATAATATATATATTCCATTTATGCTCTACCTATGCCTAAATAAAAAAAATAAGAAAATGAAAGAAAAAGAGGCTGTCAAAAATCAATTAATACAACCAATAAGTTATTAACATAAAGAATCGTATTTAAAATTAAAGCCTTCTGACTTTCAGTACTGAAAAAAGCACAAAATGCATTGAAGTGCATTCCCCAAATTGGCTTCCTCTCATGTCAAGTCTTTTCAGAGACATAGAAGGGTTGTTAACAAGTGATATAATGCTCCCACCTTTTTATAAGTTCTCTTTACAAAGCTTTTAGCATTCAATTAAATGTATAAAATGAACAGTCTGAGTCATATATTAAAAAGTGTAGGTCACAGTTTATACTGAACAGATCAGCAGAGAAAAAGAAAGTTAACAAAATTATTTCAGACAGCAGAAATTTTGAAGACATCTGTCAGTTTACTTAGTTTAGTTATGACAGTTCACTATATATGTATCACTCGCACAAAGCAATATGCATATTTTAATTAACACCAAATTAATCAGCAAAAAATATTTTAAGAAAGGTAAACAGTGAAAATAAATTTGTTACTTGTCTGAAGTAATCATAAACAAGTACAAGTAACATGGTATTTTCTTTGGAGAATCATACCAAAAGATGGTCATGTAGGAAGAAAATTAGGGAGACAAAGGCACAGTTTGAATCTAATCTGGCCACTTCTGTCAGGGAGTGTTTCTATAAATACATCAATAGCAAAAGGAAGGGCAAGGAAAATTTCATTCCTTGTTGGACATGGGAGGGAACAGAGTGATCCAAGATGAGGAAAAGGCTGAGGTACTTAATACCTTCTTTGCTTCTTTAAGACTAGGACAGGTTGTCCTCAGGACAACTGGCCTCTAGAGCTGACAGAGAGAGATAGGAAGCCAAATAGCCCCTCTGAAATCCGAGAGGAAATGTTTAGAGATCTGCTTAGTAGCCTGGATCCCCACGAGTCTATGGGACCAGAGGTCCCAGATGATTGGAAGTTGGTGGACGTCACGCCAATCCATAAAAAGGATTGCAAGGAGGACCTGGGAAACTATAGGCCTGTTAGCCTGACCTCAGTGTCTGGCAAAGTCATGGAGCAGATCATCCTAAGTGCGATCACACAGCACCTACAGGATGGACAAGGGATCAGACCCAGCCAGCATGGGTTTAGGAAGGGCAGGTCCTGTCTGACCAACCTGATCTCCTTTTATGATCAGGTGACACACCTGGTGGATGAGGGGAAGGCTGTAGATGTATCTACCTGGACAACTGGCTTCTAGGGCTGACAGAAAGAGAAAGGAAGCCAAATAGCCCCTCTGAAATCCGAGAGGAAATGTTTAGAGATCTGCTTAGTAGCCTGGATCCCCACGAGTCTATGGGACCAGAGGTCCCAGATGATTGGAAGTTGGTGGACGTCACGCCAATCCATAAAAAGGATTGCAAGGAGGACCTGGGA
>NW_008667074.1:0-859 GCF_000695815.1 Acanthisitta chloris | reverse complement strand
GTCCCAGGTGTCCCCTAGGGGGTCTCAGGTGTCTCCTAGGGGGTCCAGGTGTCCTAAAGGGGGTCCCAGGTGTCTCCTAGGAGTCCCAGGTGTCCCCTAGGGGGTCTCGAGTGTCCCTGAGGGGGTCCCAAGTGTCCTCGAGAGGGTCCCAGAGTGTCCCTCAAGAAAGTCTCAGGGTGTCACTTGGTGGGGACCCCGGGGTGTCCCTAAGGGAGTTCTGGGGTGTCCCTTGATGGGACCTCAGGGTGTCCCCAAGGTAGTCCTGGGGTGTCACTTAGAGGGGACCCCGGGGTGTCCCCAAGGTAGTCCTGGGGTGTTCCTTGATGGGACTCCAAGGTGTCCCCAAGGGAGTCCTGGGGTGTCCCTTGATGGGACCTCGGGGTGTCCCCAAGGGAGTCCTGGGGCTTTCCTTGATGGGGTCTTGTGATGTCACTTAGAGAGGACCCCGGGGTGTCCTCAAGGAAGTCCTGGAGTGTCACTTTGGGTGGACCTCGAGGTGTCCCTATGGAATTCCTGGGATGTTCCTTGATGGGGTCCCGCAGTGTCACTTTGGAGGGACCCCAGAGTGTCCCCAAGGGAGTCCTGGGGTATCCCTTGATGGGACCTCAGGGTGTCCCCAAGGGAGTCCTGGGGTGTCACTTTGTGGAGACCCCATGGTATCCCTTCAGGGGTCCCGGGGTGCCCTTCAGGGGTCCCGGAGTGTCCTTCGGGGACGTCCCGGGGTGTTCCTTGGGGGGACACCGAGATGTCACTTTGGGGGGACACCGAGATGTCGCCGAGGAGGTCCCAGGGTACCCCCTTGGCGGGGTCGGGAGCACCCCAAGGGAGTCCCGGGGGGTCGCGGGGCGAGGACAGCACA
>NW_008667073.1:0-579 GCF_000695815.1 Acanthisitta chloris | reverse complement strand
TCCCATGCTCACTCTTTTATGCCCCAGCACTTCAAGGAGTGGAGCATGATTCCTATGCTGCTGTCCTGCTGGAAGTAGAGCCCAAGTGGGCCAGAAAATGCCAGAAAGGACTGCAAGTGAGCAGGTCCCTATTTACAATCATTAATTAGTGACAAAGGGGAAAGGAAATAGGTCACAAACTGAAAAGCTCCTGCTTAGATGGTAGTGCGTTATTTGTTGTTGTAGTTATCATTATTACTATAATTATTAGCGTTTTTAGTTTAGCAACTACTGGAAGCACCTTTTGGCACTCATCCACTAAGCTGCAGGGACGCATGAATCCATCCTACGGGATCAACATCTCTCCCTCCTTTACCTTCCTGGCTGTGGTGGAAAAGTGAGGTTGGGACACCTCATCACCCCCCTGGGATGGGTGCCCCCCAAAAGGACAGCCTGACGCTGTGCTGGGGCCCACTGCAGCAGGGGAGTGGTTGGTAGTGGAGCGGTTACTCACATCCATGTAGTTCTTCAGCACCTCCGGAGTGGGCTCAGCCCCATCAGAGAAGCCGAACTTGAACTTGAGGACCTCGGTGAAGGCGT
>NW_008667072.1:0-450 GCF_000695815.1 Acanthisitta chloris | reverse complement strand
CCCAGTGCCTCCCAATTCTCTCCCAGTGCCTCTCACCACATCCACTTCCTTCTTCATGTCCTCCAGTTTCTCCTTCTTCTTCCTGCCACGACCCCTGCCAGGGTTTGTGCCCCTCGGGCCGAGCTCCATGCTCTGGGGGGAGAGCAGGGGGAGTGGGGGCTGCCGTCTTTCTCTCTCTCTCTTTTTTTCCCTCCACCTCTACTCAATCCTTCCTCCCACTCCCTCTCTGCATCCCTCCCTTCCCCACATCTCTGTCTCCATCCTTAATTTCCTTAATCCTTTCTTTCCCCCTCCCTCTCTTCCTTCCCTCTCTCTCCATCTCTCTCCACTCCTTCTCCCTCTCCCCTTCCCTCCCCTCTCCCTCTCTCCGTGTCCTTCCCTACCTCCCTCTGCTCCCACTCACTCTCACCTCCTTCCCCATGGCAGCTCCCAGTGCTCCCAGTGCTCCCA
>NW_008667071.1:0-1681 GCF_000695815.1 Acanthisitta chloris | reverse complement strand
CCCTATCCCCATCCTTGTCCCCATCCCTGACCCCGTCCCTGTCCCCATCCCTATCCCCATCCCTGCCCCTGTCCCTATCCTCATCCCTATCCCCATCCCTCTTCCCATCCCTGACCCCACCTCTGCCCCTGTCCCTGTCCCCATCCTTGTCCCCATCCCTGTCCCTGTCCCTGTTCCCATTCCTGTCCCTGTCCCTGTTCCCATCCCTATCCCCATCCCTCTTCCCATCCCTGTCCCCATCCCTGTCCCTGCTGCCTCCAGGGGTGAAGTCACCCCGAGCTCAGTCCCTGGAGCAGCTTCTCCCTCGTGGGACCCACCCTGGGCATCTCCCAGTGGATGTTCCAGCTGAGCATGTTCCCATCCGAGGGCTGGGGGCTCTGGGAGCTGTGGAGAGGTGAGTGGTCATCCTGCCCCTGTTCCAAAATGTCCCTGCAGTGGTGACCATGGGGTCATGGGTGGGTTGGGAGCTGTGGAGAGGTGAGTGGTCATCCTGCCCCTGTTCCAAAATGTCCCTGCAGTAGTGACCATGGGGTCATGGGTGGGTTGGGGGCTCTGGGGGCTGCAGAGAGGTGAGTGGTCATCCTGCCCCTGTTCCAAAATGTCCCTGCAGTAGTGACCATGGGGTCATGGGTGGGTTGGGGGCTCTGGGAGGAGACAATTGATGGTGGAGGGAAACTGAGGCCCAGAGGGAAGAGAGGGAGGGCCCTGACCCAGCTGGGACTGGAGACGTTTAGGGAACCCCCTTGAATTTTGCCCGAGGAGGATGAGGAGATGCTGTGCCAGCCTTGAGGCTTTGGTCCAGCTGCTTCACCCACCCTGGGTGGATCCTGTCCCCAGGGCAGCTGGATGTGTCCCCATTTCCCTGCCCCTCACTGCCACACCTGGGCACTGCCAGGCAGTTTTAAGCCACAGTTAATTAGGCAAATAACACCCTGGGAATTGTCCAGTAGGAAATTCCTGGAGCTGTGGGTGCATGTGGGGCTGGGCACAGAGACTCATGGGGTGGGGGCACAGGTGGCCCCAGGGCATTTGCCCTCTCTGCCTCATCCTCTATCACCTGGTGGGCACTGGGTTAGATGCTCTTTGGGGACAGTGGGGGGACCTGGAGTAGGGTGACTGCAACCCACGATCCAGGGCTGGAGCCACTGTGCCACCAGTAGAGCTGGCAAGGTCACACGGCTGGCATCATGACTGGGCTGTGCCACCACAAAGCTCCAGGACACAGGCTGTGACCACAGCATCCCCCCCATGTGTCCCCAGCAGGTCAGGGGGACACACCGGCAGTGCCACTGGTGTGGGCACAGCATGGTGTGGCTGAGCAGGTGCTGAACTGGCACCACAGTTACCCCTGCAGCAGATGGTGACCCTTGGGCCTGTTTTGGGCACAACGGTGTGAGGATACACTGGGTGGGGGTGGCAGGGGCTGCCCACAGCCACATCCCACTCCATCACCCCCCACCTCGCTCCCCTGCCCCCACTAAAGCGGGGCAGAGGCTGCTGGTGGCACTCCAGAAATGCACTGAGTGTGTCAGGCCTCAGCCGGGCAGGTGGGCACAGGTGAGGGGGCACTGGGGTGGCACCAGGGCGAAAGGCTGGACTCGGAGCTGTGGGTCTGGGGGTTCTGAAGGATCACTGACCCTTGGGGGTAGGTCCAGCCCCGTGATGCCATCATGGGGCTCAA
>NW_008667070.1:254-2937 GCF_000695815.1 Acanthisitta chloris | reverse complement strand
CGGGAAAGGGAGATGCTGGCGAGGTGAGCAGTTGGCATTCCCAATCTCCAGGCTCAACACCTTCAAAGCTGTTGGCTGTAAGCAGTAACCGACGCTGTCCCACACAGCTCAGACTCCAAAAAGCTCCGTCTCAGCTCTGCCAACCCCCAGACATCACCACCTGCTCAGAGTCACGGAGCTGTAGGTGCTTTTCAGCCTGACACCAAACTGGTTTCAGAGGGGATGCCCATGCAGGGCAGAGGCTCTGGCTGCACCACTGAAACACAGCACTGAACCTGTGTGTGCACTGGCCAAGATGCCCAAGCACTTCCCCTGCCCCACCTCAGTGTGGCTGTGCCCAAAACATGAGCCAGAACATGCTCTAAGCCATTTTACTACAGTACTGACTTCTGAAAGCAGCTGAATTCTTTGTATCCTGCAAAGGGCATCACTGTACCACGCCAAACCTCAGCTTCCCACCTGGAACTCAGGGGTGACAAACCCTAAAGCACAACTTTACAAACCTGCCTGGGTGTCCCTGCACCTCGACACGCACAGTCCTGCAGCCTGAGCTGGGCCAGAGTGCTGAGCTGCAGGTGCTGTAGCAGAGCTCGAGGAGCAGAGCTGAGCATCGCCAGCTCCATCACACGCAGGGGCTGTGCCCCAGCTGCTCTGGCTCTGGGGAGCGGTGTGGTCATGCCAGTGGTGCAGACACGGCTCAACCTGCAGTGCCACGAGCCCACCCAGAGGGTCCTGCCACGCTGGGCCAGCAGCTCCACATCCCCCTCGGTCCACCCCTCTGATGGGGAGTGAGAAGGCACCAGCACAGCGAGCAGCGGCACCACCTCTGACAGCTCAGCTGAACTGTGCAACCCGGGGCCGGCCAGGGACGCGCAGAGCCGGGAGCTGCAGACAAAGGCAGCCCCAGAGCCCAGGGACAGGACAAAGGCAACACCAGCTCCTCTCCGCGTCCACCCGCAGCCCCTGCGCATCGCCCTGCCCGGCCAGCAGCCTCTCTGCCCGTCTGGCTTCCTTCTCCCGCCTGCATCCGAGTAACTCCTCCGTGTTTAGTTCTGCCCGGGCTTTGGGGAGAGGCTGCACAGAGTGTCTGGAGATAAACCACCCGTGCTGTGTCTCCAGGCAAGGTGTTGCTCCCGGCTTTGTGCCTAATCCCGTCCCAGAACCAGGCACACACGATTTTGTGTTTCCTGAAGATAAAGGGCCCCAACAGACAGAGCAGCTTTGGGGTTTTTGCAGGGTTCAGCACAGGAAGGCAACAGTTGAGATTAACAGTGTTTAGGAAGTTTGGGAGGAATAAAGCAAACTAAGTTTAGTTTTTAAAGCCAGCGTGTGAGTGTGCCTTCCCGAGCAGTGCCTGTGGGTCAGATGTCCCAGCTTTCCCTGCTGCCTTTCCAGGCATCTTCACCTTAGGCATATCCAGGCACAGGCTGCTTTCTGCTTTATTACCCCGACAGGCTGCGGCGTCAGAGCTCTCACGCGAGGCTCAGCCTGCTCAGGGTCTGTGGCAGAGCTGTGACAGCAGGGCAGGACCTGCTCCTGAGACAGGGGCACAAGTGTCCCTGCACACAGGGTGACATCCCCAGCCAGATCTGGGGATGGAAGGGGAAACTCCCAAGGGTGCAGCATCTGAGCCATCCTCCCAGTGCAGCCCCCATGGCTCTGGGCACCCCCAGGGACCAAAACCCAGGCCTGTCCCCTGAGTGTTGCCCCATCCTATCCAAGGGATGACTTTCATGCACCTTAAGAGCCTCAGCTCCAGCCGGGGCAGGAGGGTGTTGGTGCCCAGCAGTGTTATCTGCACAGCCCTGAGGCAGCAGTGCCACTATCGCCCCGAGGCGCCAGCTGAGCCCGCAGTGCTGCCAAATCACAGCTTCCAGGGGCCATAAATCAGACCAAACACAAAGCAGCAGCAGCCAGAAGGTAACACAGACACCGGGAGATCTCTGGGCCACAGTAAAGCGAATATTGTGGGAAAGGACCCGAGTTTGATTGCAAACATGCAGCAGGTTCATGTCAAAACCTCACCAGGCTGATGCCACAGGGGGTGGCAAACCTACCGGCACGAGAGCAGCAGCAGGACAGCAGCTCCCCATCCTCACCACCCTGTCCCTCCAGGCAGCAGCCCCTGTCCCTTCTCCTGCCTTATTTCAGGCACCAAAACCCTTCTGTGACTCAGAGCATCACAGGTTCACGACACGCACGGCAGCGGCTGCAACCAAAACCAAGCTCTCCAAACCCCCACGGACGGCCTGACACGGAGGGACTGGGCCTGGAAGCACCACCAGCTGCTCCTGCCTCCATCCAGGGGTGCCAAGGCTGGGCTGGGGGCACAGGGTGCTGCAGCTCAGCCCTGGCTCCGCGCATGTCTCAGCGTGGGCACGGGAGACGCTCCGAGCTGTCACCGCACACGGCGGCGTGGCCTGCAGCCAGCTCCAGGCTGTGCCCTGCTCCCTGGATCCCGGGCAACGGGGCACTGGGGATGGATGGCACAGATGGGAAACGGGGCGCATGGAATGGGAGCTGGGGGCATGGAATGGGAGGTGAGGGGATGGAATGGGAGGTGAGGGGATGGAATGGGAGGTGAGGGGATGGAATGGGAGCTGGGAGCGTGGAATGGGAGCTGGGGGCATGGAATGGGAGGTGAGGGGATGGAATGGGAGGGGAGAGGATGGAATGGGAAGTG
>NW_008667070.1:0-214 GCF_000695815.1 Acanthisitta chloris | reverse complement strand
GTGAGAGGAGGGAATGGGAAGTGAGGGTATGGAAGGGGAAGTGAGGGGATGGAATGGGAGCTGGGGGGAGATGGAATTGCAGCCAGAGGGATGGAATGGGAGCTAAGAGGATGGAATAGGAGCTAGGGGGATGGAATGGGAGCTAGGGGCATGGAATGGGAGCTGAGGGGAGATGGAATGGCAGCTGGAGGGATGGAATGGGAGCTGGGAGGAT
>NW_008667069.1:12853-22857 GCF_000695815.1 Acanthisitta chloris | reverse complement strand
CGGGGATGGAAGGGGAGCTCGGCGGGGCTGTGCGCCCGTCCTGCCGGCGTCTCCTGCTGGAGTTTGACGTCCCGTGGGGGGATAGGAGGGGTTCGAGTGCTGCTTTTCCGTCTCGCAAAAGTGCATTGAGGGACAAGAAGGCCTTGGAGCGGTGGCTGAGAGCTGTTCTGCAAAATGCCTTTATCTCCAGAAACTTTCCCTTCCCTTCCGTCAGTGCTGCACCTATGCATGTGCTTTAAATCTTAAAGCTTGACCGTGTGTTCTCGCTCTGGAGGCTGTTTTAGCCTCTTTTAGGCTGTTAAACGGAACATGCGTGCGAAACAAAACGGGTATGATCTCCAGATTTAGCTCATTGTCTTAATTAAAAGTCAGTGCAGGTTGTATGCCTGTTAGCAGAAGGAAAGGTTGGGTGCTGGGGGAGCAGCAGCTGGTGAGATTTTGTGGATCACTTGTTTGCTGTGTGTGCAGACCACCTTCTCCCCGAGCACACTGCTAGAGTCTGACCTAAACCACAGCAGAATGTCAGCGGCTTAGCCCTACCTCAGTTTCCTCACCTGTAAAAGGAAAGTAGAAATGCTTCTCAGTGGGGTGGCAGCTGTTGGTGGCACGAGGTGTCATTGACCAGTGGTTAGTGCTGTGGAGGTGAAAAGTTGGAATAACATCCGTGATCCAAGAGCTTCAGGGCTCTGGGTGTTTGTTTCTGAATGTGGTGCTGCAGAACCTGTATCTGAGCACAGCACTGTCCTGAGGATGTGGCTCTGCTCCAGCTCCATGAGGTGCTGGTGGCACTTAAATGTGCTTTGGAGAAAGGTTCTGTGGTCCCAAACTGGACTCAAGTCAAACCCCAACTCTGTAGTAGGGAAGTACTTTGATCTGGGTGTCCACTCGTGCTTGCCCTTGCATGTGGCTTTTTGGACACTCTCACAGCATCTCTTGCTCTTGAGGAGCCTGTTTTTCCCAGCAGCAGCTTGACCTCCCTCCATACCTGCCTCACCCCCTGTCAGTGTCTTTTTGGCTGCTCTCTCTTCTCAGGCTGGAAATGCTGACCTGGGACTGCACAGGAGCTGCTGCTCACATTTCGAAGGAGCTCCCTGTTGGCATTCCCCAAGGTGCTTTGGTCTGAAGGGTCTCCTTGGCAATGCCAGCAGGGACAAAAAATGACGGTGGTCAGATTTTTTGGTGTGTTGAGAGCAGTGCTGGCCCCATGGGGCAAAATGATCTTTGTTTCCTTGCACTCCTGCCTCATCTCCTATTTTCTAACAGTGTTGTAAGTTCTGGATCAGGGGCTGTGGCTCCTCCTGCTCAGGAGGGCCTTGGACTCTGGTTGGAGCTCCTGTCCCCGATGTTCTGGCTGGCACAGGGCACTGGGGGCTATGCTTGTATTTGGGGACCTCCAGCTTGAGGGACTTCAAAGGGGCTGATGCTGCTGCACAGCAGCACTGAGCATCCCCCTGGGGCAGTGGGACCTGCTGCGAGATGGGGTTGAGGACATCCAGGTTTGCAGAGCTCTTCTAACCAGCCACATCTGCACCGTTTGGTTGTTTGTGTTGCCAGGGCAGTGTCTTGTGCCTGAGCCAGAGCTTGGGGCTGGGGGGCATATTTTCAATAAATACTTGAACAATTTTTTGCCAAAGAGCTTTTTATGCCCTTTGAATCACCCTTATAAAAGACACTGTTACATGACATCTAGAGAAGCAGCACAAGTTACTGTGCAGTCCAGGGAGCCCTGAGTTCCTGCCCACCCCAAGCAAAGCCAAACTAATCCTGACATGGTGAGAGCTGCAGTGCTTGGACGTGGTTAGTTTGGTTATTAAGGTTTTAAATCTGATAGCAGTTTGTTTTGCACTGTTCTTGTAAATAATGAACAGCTACCAGCAGGTCCTAATGAGGAGGAGAGCAAAGATTTGACTTGTGTGGTTTTACCGCCGCATTTATGCCCTGGGAAAAGCAATGGGAATTTCCTGTGGTTGTTGATGTGCTGGTAGGTAAAGCAGCCGTGCAAACAACCATGTAACCTGTGCTGTCTCTTGGCACTAACTCTGCAAACTCTGTTTCCCAAGTTATCGTAGATCTTCAAATTGGCCCAGAGGTCACTGCTTGCAGTCTGGTGAGTCCTTCCTGAGTCCTCCCTGCACTGGGAAGGTGGTGAAATCAGTGCAAGAGGCAGGAATTCCTGAGCAGAGAGAGGGGTGTCAGACCAAGGGCACCTCTTGATGGGTTTGCCCTGTTAGAGCTGAGCACTAATTGGGGGCTTCAGAGGACCAATGAATTGTGATAAAGTTATTCTCAAGGAGCATCTAAGGCCACAGGGAAGGGTGGGTCCAGCTCTCAAACTGGAATATGGGGTAGTGGGTTGCTTGGATGTCCATGACGTCAGGATGGCAGTGGTGGCCAGGAGGTGCTTAAGCCTCCAGGCATAGGTTTGTGGCTGGTTTTGTCTTTTTTCTTTTTTTTCCCCCCCAGATTTAATCTGGCTCTGGAATTGGAGTGCCTGCTCTGTGATTTAGCCACTCATTTGATGGGAATGGATCAGGATCAAATGGAGGATTAGGAGATTCAAGGATTAGGAGCTTCATTGCAGGATGGGATGGGAATGGGGAGCTCTTGAGTGGGAAAGCTCATTAGAAAGGGGAAATGAGACGAGTGTAGAGAGGATGCTTTTCCTCCTGCAGGAATTTCATCAGTGCCCATTTAAGCCCTGTTGGATCTGTCCTGGTTTGGCATCGCCTTCTTCTTGCTTGTTTGCAGGGGAGCTTATTGACTCCCAAAACCCCAGGGTTTAGCTTGCTTCCCTGAGAGGGGAGGACCAAATGCCATGAGTAACCTAGAAGGGCTCTTCCTACCAACCATCTCCTCTACTCCTGCAGGAAACACACAAAGTTTACAGGCAGAAACTGGAAGAAGTCACCAGCTTGCAGACAGCCTGCAGCAGCTCCATACAGCGACAGAAGAAGACCCTAAGGGATCTGAAGCACAGCCTGCAACGGTAACAGGAGTCCTGGAGGGTGGAGGAGGCAGGGGTGGGATGTTTCTCCTTCCCAAAGGGCTGAAATATCTGGGTTGTTAGCAGTTTAACACACAACCTGTGTTGCAGTGCTAAATTTGCTCAGTGTTATTCTGGAGCCACCTCCACCTCTCACCGCCGGCTGAAATGCTTGTGACCCCGTGAGAGATGTGGTCCTGTACATAAAGACCTTTGTGGGAGCCTGTGTGGTGTCATCCTGCTGTGTGTGCCATACACTGCCAGGCTGCACAGCTTTGGCTGTGTGTTTTGCCAGGTGAGCAAAGCTTTGCTCCGTGAGCTCTGCTGGAAGAGCAACATCAGTCCTCGAACCTGAACGTGTCACTTGCTTCTGGGTGGATTTACAGGAGGGAACTGCCTTTGGCTGCTCGGCTGATCCCCAGCAGCCCCAGGCTGAACTCCTCACGTGCAGGCTGAGTGCAGCACCTCTGACCCCACAGGCTGCCAACACCTCTGTGCACTGTTCTGTTTTGCATTCATTGCTCAAACCACAGTTTGCCAGTCAGTCATCAGCTCTGTGTGCTCTTACGTCCTGAAATACTTCAGCCTCTGCAAGGGCAGTGCCTGAAACCATGCACAAAGTTCCCGAGGTGGAAGGAGTTCCTGTAAAAAAGCACAATATTCCTGAAGAGAAGCTGATTTGTAAGTAACATACCACAGCATAAACCTGGCAGTGAAATAGTCATAGTAAGCCAAATGGTGCTGCAGAAATACAGGTGCAAAATGCATGATGGCATCACCTCACACAGTCAGCATCAATCTTATGACAACATTATTTTCCTTTAAATGGAATGGAGGTGAAGACATGAACAGGACTGTCTCGTTTCTGTGTTCTGCAGGTGCAAGCCCAGAGCGAGTCCCGAGGAGTTCACGCTCCTCCAGGAGATCAGCAGCCAGATCAAGGAGAGGCAGAATGCCTTCTTTGACATGGAAGCCTACCTGCCCAAGAAGAATGGGTATGTGCTCTGCAGGAGGGCTGACTTTTGAAGTGTTTGCAGTGCTTTGTTCCCAAAGGTGCATGTCGAAGAAAGACATGGAAAGTTGGATTAGTCAGAAATCTCTGGCTGAGCTGCTGTGTCAGTTGTACAGGGAATTCATGAGCTGTGTGTAAATGCCCTCGATGGGCAGTGCAGGTTCTGTGTGCGAACGAACGGAGCCTGCGCTCGTGAAGGATGTGCAGTTCACTGTTCCACACTGATGTTTTCTTGTTATAATTCTTTTTAAGACCAAATCAGCACAAAAGGTTTCTTTTTTTTTTTTTATTTTAAATGGTACTTTCAGATGACTTTAAATTTATACTTTCCTTCAAGTGGGGCTGCTAGGACAGATTTCTTGCAGCTGTCAAGGGCTGTGTGCTGCTGCAGCCCCTTGGAAGTTTCTGTCACAAACTCTTTCAATTCCTCCCTGTTATTTTGGGGTTTGGACAGTGCATGCTATGTATCTCATCTTTAGACTGTAGCACAGAAAAGGGAGCAGGAAAATAAACCTCTTCACTTACTTCTTGGGAATGCTGACCCATCTTTCCACACTTAAATCCTCTTCTGTTGTCTGTCCCTCCAGTTTGCCTTAATTAAAAGCCTCCAGCAAATGTGGCCTTGGCAGAGAGTGTCTTGTCAGCTCCTTCTAGGTCATCCTGTGGTATTCAAACTAAACAACTGACTTGCATCTGTTCTTGGTTTTTGCCTTCCAGCTTGTACTTAAACCTGGTGCTGGGAAATGTGAATGTAACTCTCCTGAGTAACCAAGCAAAGTGAGTGTTCCCACACGTGCGAGTTTGGGATTCTCTGGTGTGGGTATGGACTGAAGTCCAGGGAGGGGAATGGGCTTCTCTTACCTCTGAGAAGGATGAAATGTTGAGGGTGGACGCCTCAGACCATGAATGGGGCCAAGCTAATGCTTCATGCAAAGCAAGTGATGATTCTCTCCATCACTTGCTTTGAAGCCCAGCCCACCTGTGGCCTTAATTGTAAGGGAGTTTTGGTTGGTTGGTGGTTTTTTTTTGCAATGAAAAATAGTATTGTGACTTCTGGGCATAAAGTGCTCTAAAAATATGGAGATTTTATTTCTTAATTTGTTAAAAAAATCTTATGCCAACCCATAAACAAACACTGATGGACCTGAGCCATTGTCTTGCAGCTGAGACAGACCCTCCCTGCAGGCAGAACTCTGCCTTCCACCACCAGCCTCTGCTTTTCTAAGTGTTCAGCAAAACCTCTGTCTCTGGGCTTGGCGTGTGGGTTTGTGTCTGTTTGAAAAACCTCAAGACACATTGTGGTCAAACACCCATGTGTGTTTGTAAACAGTGTCTGTTCCCTTCCAGGTTTGCCTACAAGGATGAGTATGAGAAGTTCAAACTTTATCTGACCATAATCTTGTTACTTGGGGCTGTTGCCTGTAGGTTTTTTCTGCATTACAGGTAAGCTGCATTTTTACTTTTAAAGCTGCATTTTTACTTTCAGTCAAGTGTTTTGAATAAAACTGTGCTGGGTTTGAATTAACTTATGTCCTGTTAAGGATGGTGAGATGGGATCTGGTGGTGTTTAGGCTTTGAGCAGTTGGGCAGAGGGACAGCTTCTGCACCTCTTCTTCAGCTCTGGCAGGACCTGTATTTCCTGCTTGTTTTTCCTTCTGAAACTTTCTTTGAAGTCTTCTGTGAGAGAGGTCCAACATCATGTTTGCTGTTGATTTTTCGTTCTGGCATCATGCTGTCCTTGGGAACAAGCGGTTGGTTTTGCTCATGGCTTGTCCCAGGCAGGGACCATCACTGTGCTGCAGCTCTGGGGTTGCAAAGGCAACAGCAGAGGATTTGCCTGGAATAATCAGACCTGAAACATTATCTCTAGGTTGTGATAAGTGTCTGGGCACCACCAGGCTTCCAGTATCCAGTTTTGCCTAAAAAGCAGGACGGCGTTGGAGCCAGGCACGTGTGCTGAGTCTCTGTGGGTCTGGGTGGATGCAGGGCTGTACCAGGTGTGCTGCTGCCCTGCACAGAGACTGCAACAAATCCCCTTGGCTTCAGGCAAATGGCCCAATAAAGTTTTAGTGGTATTTTTCTTCCCTCAGAGCATAATGCTCTTCTGTTCTTTTAGTTGATTTGGTTTATGTAGATCTCATGGAATCTCCTCATTGAATTAGCCTGAAAATGCCTCTCTAAATTGGATCATCTGCTGCTTCCATGGTGCTTTCTCTCCTTCAGAAGGACTTAATGTCATCCCTGCATACCTGCTTATCAGCTCAGGATCTGCAGTGTTGTGTCACTTCCCCTGGGAAAGGCCCTGGAGCCTGCAGTGCTGCCTGTGTGTTCTGCCTGGGGGTTAGCGATGTTCAAGGCTTGGGGCTTTGTATCTGTGGCCTCACTTGGGCAGGTTTTCATTCACCCAAGGGGAGGGAGGAAAAATAGGGATTCTTTAAAATCTGTCCTTGTCATTAACAGGATTTTTTTACTCTGTTTTTTTCCGTTTCACAGGGTGACAGATGAAGTGTTTAACTTTCTGCTAGTGTGGTATTACTGCACGCTGACGATACGGGAGAGCATTCTCATCAGCAATGGGTCGAGGTACAGTGGGACCTGCAAAAACTATTTAAAGCCCAAAATGTCCTTAAAAGAAACACAAGCAACAAAAGAGGATTCAGCTTGGCACTGAAGCCCAGCAAATCCGAGGTGCTGATGCAGCGTCTCTTGTCTTCATCCTCCTCCTTGGTCACTTCCAAGGGCAGATGAGGCCACTTGAGGTTTGGGGAGAGAGGAGAAGGTGCAGTTCCTTGGTTCTTCATCCAAAGTATTGGATGTTTTTGGTAGCTGTGGGTTAGTCATAGATGTGGTCTCGGGTGTGAGTGTGCTGCCTCGTGTCACACACCTTTGGTTGGAAATGCCCCAAATCAACCCATTGTGTTGGCTCAGTTTCCTAAGCTCCATCCCTGGGGCAGCTCTTCACTGCTTGGTTCTGCCTTGCTACAGCCCTTGCTCACTTTACTGTCATTTTCTGAGCTTTCTGTAGTACTCATGTCTGAAAGAACCAAAGAGCCACTTCAGAGAAAGGACTTGGAAATGCCAGTTACTCGCATGGCAGGGGGAAAAAAAGAGCGTGAGCTGACACTTGTGTGCCATTAGCCACGGCAGTGCCTTGTTCTGCAGGTGCTGCTGCTGGCTGTGCTGGAGCCTGTGGGAGCAGAGGTGTGCCCTGGGCCTGGGCATCCCTCCAGTGTTGTGGATTTGTGCCCTCAACGAAGCCACGTTGCCAGGGTGGTGTTCCACAGCATCCCCTGTGCTTGAGTTGGGCCATGTGCTTTGCTCCCTGCCTCCTCCCCAAGTCAGGATCATTTTGTGTCTGTAAATCTGGACTTCAGTGCTGAAATCCACATATTTTGTCTAACTGCTGTATTTCCTTGTGCTCAGGATCAAAGGCTGGTGGGTGTCTCATCACTATGTTTCCACATTCCTGTCTGGAGTGATGTTAACATGGTGAGTTTGCTCTCGCCTGCTCGAGGTGCTCCAGGCTTGTCATGGTGTTTGTATCATCAGAGCATTTAGATCCAGTGTGACCATGAACTGTGCTCACACAGCACAGGGCAAAGCATCAGACTGAATATTTGTCTGCTGTTACAGATGTTTTCAATGATAACTACAGCACTGCAAGTCTGTATGTACAAGAAAGGAAAAAAACCCAAACCCTACACTGTGGTTGAGCAGGTGGTAGCAAAATCTCTGCAAGGCTCCCAATTCCTGCCTCTGTAACTAAGGAAACAAGCAACACTTTGCTGTATGGGAAGGACACCTCAAAATGAATGTTTGGTGCCTTTACTGAACCCTAAATACAGAGTATAAAGCCAAAAATGCAAGTTATCTTGCAGTGGGTAGTGGTGTTGGTCAGACAGCCGGTGACGTACGTACCCAAGCAACCTGTACCAGCTTGGGCATGAACTGATTGGTCAATAACTGAAAATTGTTTTAAAACAACAAAAGCTTCTGCTCCTGAATCTGTAAGGGGATGACGTAGTGGTTGGAGCAGAAGGTCCCTTGTCCTTCATCTATCCTGAACTACCCTTGAGACAAGGAGCAGAACCACCTCCTGCTCCACTGCTCAGACTCTTGATGGAGAAGATGTTGAACGGCTTTGCTGCCTAGAGGAAACTGTGATAAGCACATGGATAAGAGGAAAAAGCATTTGTACATGTTGGAGAGGGGAAACCTGACCTATGAGAGCATTTCCTGCGTGGCTATGGCAGCTCTCCGGGCTCCCAGCGGGGTGGAGCCGGCTGGGACCAGCTGCTGATTCATTTGCTAATGGACCAGGCTTGGTGGGGAAGGGCACAGCACTGCTTTTAGCAGACTAATGGGCCTCCTTGTGCTTTGCTTTCAGGCCAGATGGACTCATGTATCAGATGTTTCGCAGTCAATTTTTAGCATTTTCAATATTTCAGAGTGAGTATATCTTAGCTTGCTAATTCAGGGGATAAAGTGATTTTATGTCTTCCTTGCTTAGAAGAAAACACTTTTGTTTGGTAAATATTAAAATATTAGACTGTAGGAATATAAAGATAGTGTACAAATATGCAATCTACAGATAGAAACAATTGAGTGCTATTGGATTAAACATTACTAGAGTAATTTGGTACATTTGTCATACCTCTGAATAGGCAACGCGGCGATGTTTTCTCTCCCCTTCTCCAGGCTGTGTTCAGTTCCTACAGTATTATTACCAGAGGGGCTGCCTCTATCGGCTCCGAGCTCTGGGGGAGAGAAACCACTTGGACCTTACAGTAGGTGAGGCTTCCTGAAATACTTTGCACAGCTTTTGCACAGGTTTTGGGTGCAGTGCTAGGGAGGGAGAGGCCTGTGTGGCCATAGAGAGTGAGCTGTGCAGAGCTGCCCCCTGCCCTGCTGCCTGTGACCCAAGGCAGGAAGGGCAGAGAGGCTTTTATCCCCCTCCCTGGGTCCTGTGGGTTGGGAGCAGAGGAATCTGATCTCTGTCAGCTTTTCAGGAGACTAAGATGGAGGTTTTGGTCATCCTCATCTTCATCCTCCTCCCATTATCACACCTTCAAATTGGTTAGTTGCTGCAGAGCAGGATGGGAGTAGCCCTTATGGGTGTTCTGGGTGGGGAAGAGCTGCAGCTCCAGTGTGCTCATGCTCTTCCTCTTCTGTCAACCTGTTCCAGAAGGATTTCAGTCCTGGATGTGGCGAGGGCTGACATTTCTCCTTCCCTTCTTGTTCTTTGGGCATGTAAGTTGGGCAATCCTGTTCTCCCTCTGCAGCGCAGTGTCTGCCGCTGCGGTCACAGCACCACACAAAGTGCACACACAGCCGTGACAAATGTTTCCAAGGTTTCCTTTTTTCCCTAGTAATAAATTTGCCCCTTTTTTTTTACCCTTTGTAGTTCTGGCAGTTGTATAATGCAGTCACACTTTTTGGATTGTCAAGGCACAAGGAGTGCAAAGAGTGGCAGGTGAGTGTTGGCTCTGCTCAGAAGAAGCACAGAGCAGGGGGAGAGAGGGTGTTTGGGCATCTGAATGTCTCAGGATAATGAGACAGTGGTGAGACACTGTCCCAGGTTGCCCAGGGAGGCTGTGGCTGCCCCAACCCTGGCAGTGTTCACAGCCAGGTTGGATGAGCCTTGAGCAACCTGCTCTGGTGGGAGGTGTCCCTGCCCAGGGCAGGGCTTGGGGCTGGGTGAGCTCTGAGCTCCATCCCAACCCTTGACATACTATGATACTATGAATGCATTACAGAGCCTGTACTATGTCGGGTGGAGTCCAGCACTGTTGCATACAATCCATGTTGTAATACTGAAAAGCAGTAAATGCTGTGTCTTCTCCCCTCTCAGGTTTTTGTGTTGGCTTTTACATTTCTGCTGCTCTTCCTTGGGAACTTCCTCACTACTCTCAAGGTGGTCCACACTAAATTCCAGAAGAACAAAGACAAAGTGAAGAAGCTGTGAACTCCCATCCCCTGGGTGCATCCCTCTGCCTGCAGCAGGGCTGG
>NW_008667069.1:0-12813 GCF_000695815.1 Acanthisitta chloris | reverse complement strand
CACGACGGATGAGCTCAGGACTCATCTGTCCTTGTGTTTGGCGAAGGACTCTGCCAGCACAGACTCAGTGTTAATGCAAGCATGGCTCTCCAGTCTGCAGTCCTGCTATTTATGTGTATTTAATAGAAAATGTGTTTGCTTCTGGGTTTTTTTTTATTGTATATAGAGCAGCATGCACCTGCCCAGCGCAGAGCCAGGAGAATGTGGGATCTGCTGTAATTCCAATTCTGGAATGATATTTAACACTTGCCAGTTTTATTATTTAAATTCTGGGTGTTGAACTTGCAGAGGGTTCTGAGCACTCTCTGGGTGGATCAGTAACACAGACCAAATGCTGTTTTCCAAGGCGTTTGCTTAAGGCATATTTTCAGTGGCAATACTGACCTGTGTGTACTGTGAAAAGAAATGCCCATCTTTGCACCATACTGCTGCTATGTACACTTGTAGAAAGCTATTTAAAGGAGAGAAATCCTCTTCTAAAAACAATATCAAGCAAGCAAAAGCAGTCTTTATATGGCAGGGAGGTTCTGCTAGCCCTTTTCCAGGGAGACCAGGTCATCTGTCCAGGCCTGAAAGGACCTAAAATAAACCATTCAATATGCAGCTGCTTCAGCACCTTTTTAGTAACAAACACTGCCCTTGGGTTGGTTTCTGAGAGAGTGTTCTGCAAAGGAGAGGACAGGCTCTGTAGAAACACTAAATACTTCCTTTAGATGCAGCAACAAAGAGAATACGAACATGGATTCGGGAGAAGAATGTAACTGGGTTCAGGAGGATGGCAGGGGACAAATAGTGCCTGTCATCCTGCTGCACTCCCTGTGCTGCTTGAACTTACTCACTGAACTGTGGTTGATTTAGGTGCTGTAACATCTGTACCTCCCAAGCCAGTGCAGCACTGAACTGCCTGAGGCTGTGTCTGTCTTTCCCAGCGGTGAAGGCACAGCCTCCCTTTGAGCCAGCACAAAGCCCAAATTAGGCACATCCTTTGGCAGTGTCATCTGAAAATATTGCTCTCCTCCCCCTAAGTGTGCTCATGAGGAAACAGATATGCACCACAGACTTGGAATGGTTTCATCCCTCCTTCTGTTGCTTCAAACTGGTAACATTGCCATGTCACTGTCCTGTGGGCATGAAGAGTAAATTGCAATCTGCATATTTTCAAGAACTTTCACACCAGCTGAGCTGTATCTTCCTGTGTTGACTTCTGCACAGCCCGTGAGGTGTTTTTTGATCCTTTGAACTCTCTGTTTATGAAATGTAAATTCATTTCTATTGAGAGTGGTGCTGGAACCTGCTGGCTCTGAGCAGTGGAGCTGGTTCTGCAGGGGTGAGCAATGGGAGTTCTGCTGCATGAGAAACTCAGATGAAAACAGGAGAGTTTCCTGCCATGGAGCTGAGGGCAAATGCTGTCACTTCCTGTGTGTTGGTGTTTTAGTTTCATACTGGGGAAAGTGGTGGCTGGTTCTGTCCTTTACTGACAAATGCCTTGTGCACGAAGGGCTGCACAATTCTTCAAGGTTTTTCCATAGTAAAAGATGTGCACAGACTTCCAGTTATATTTTTTCCCATATTAAGCTCTTGGGGATTCACAACCTTCGTTAAATCAAAACAAGTTAGGAGAAGAAAGAAGACTTTTCAAGGCTCAAGATCTCTTTAGCCTGCACGTAAAACAGTGAGCATGGAGCCAGCAGAGGATAAAGTTACACAAAATATGTACAATGCACAGTTAGACAGCTCTGTGCAATGCTTATAGTAGACTCCTGGCATGCACTGCCTGAACTTCTTGGCAAAAGGGTTGTGTCTTGTTACACAAGTCCTAAGGGTTCTCCCTTAGGGTGGGCTGTAGTTTGCCTTGTACAGAAAGATTTCAGCGACACCTGTGCTGCAGAAACCTCCTCCCCCCTCCCGGGTTTGGTTTATGACAGCTACAGGCTAGTGATTGCTCCTGAAATCAGACATCTCAGTGCATGGGGGTGTCAAAAGAACCAGGAGATTTGAGGACAGAGCCCAGGCTGTGCAGTGGGAGTATCCCTCATCCTTAAACAGACAAGTGACACCTCCATCACCACAGGGAAAACTTTAATTTACAGCAGTAGAGATGATTTCATCAGTGCATGACTATTTCCTCCCGTGTGCATCAATATTTGCATCTGTCATGTATTAAATAAGCTCTAAAAGTTTATCATAGGACTGACCTAACATTAGGTATAGTAACTGCTTGGAATACTTCTCACTTTGAGTGCTGTAAATTAACTATTTCCCACAACATCCCATTGCTCAGTTGGGAGCAACTGAAGTATTTACATTGCTAAATGCCACTTTCCATTCCAGCAGGAGGCCTCGAAGAAGGTCTCTGAAGGTGCAGCTCTGCAGGGCTGGGCAGGGGTAGTGGGTGCTCCATCCACGCTCAAGGTGCAGCCTGAGGTCAACTCAAGCCATTGCCACCAAGTAAACTCACTCACAAATGTCAAGAGAGAACTTCACTTCTGGCTCATCAAAGGTGCCTGAAAAGCTGCTCTAACATCGCTTCTAAAAGCAGCTTTTCTGCCTGGAAAAAGACAGTAAATTGTAGCTATAACATGCCACAATTATTCTGCAGAGGAAAGAAACCTACACTAAGTCATCTAGTAGTAGTTGCTGCTCATTGCAGGTTAAATAGTGAGTTGTTTGCAGTTGGAAGCAAAAGCCACATGGGCAAGGGCACACAACACCAGTTCACTGTGCTGAAGAGCTTTGAAAGCTTGAGAACAATGTAACCAGAGTGCAAAAATAGTAAAAACAATAAAAAATTTAAAATTATTCTAGGAATACAAACATGTAATTAAAACACCAAAATCTTTAAACTCTTTATAAAACCTGAATCACTTGGCTCTTGCGCAGTCCAGATCATAACACTGAGCATACTCTCCTCTTCCTGTGGCACTTGGCTTTCTTCATGGCGTTCAGGGCGATGGTTGTGGCTTCCTTAAAAACATTTTCTATGTTTTCACGGCATTTTGCTGAGCATTCCAGATAAACCTCTGCATTAATCTGCTGGCAGGCTGCCTCACCCTGGAGAGGACAAAGAGGTAACAACAGGTGTAAGGCTGATGGATGGGAGGGGGAAGGTGAAATGGGAATGATTTTGCACATCTCCATACCACGGGGCCAGGAAGAAAGAGCTGCCTCGGGGTACAGTGCTGGAGTGTGAGTGGCATTGGTAACACACCAGAGCACTGTAAAGAAACTTGGAGTTTTTCCACTGTGTCGATCCAGAACTTGGCCTAAGGGCTCAGAGCACTAAAGGCTCCAAGATGCAGAATCCTGATAGCACAAAAATACCCTCAGTATTGAATTTCTTTAAAATAAATGCTGAGGTAGATGTACTTAAGTAAGAATAAGCATGGTACTTAAATACTGCCTACACGGTGGTATTTTTTTTCAGGCCTGACCTTAACTGTTCCGTGATGTCACCTTTAGTGGCGAATGTCACACGCGAGAGCAGACTCTGGCCTGATGCCTTGCCTCGTTTCGCTGGCACACATGCAAGAACCTTGACTTTTGCTCTGAAGCATCCCAAGGGCTCAGCCAAAACCCTCATACACACGAGCAGGAGCCTGTGTTTCTCAGCCTCACCCAAGTGCATGCAATGGACACAGACTCGAATCAAACACTGCCATGCAATCCTGGTGGTGTGAAATCACCACAGACAAAACACTGCCATTTCTTACTTTGCTTGTGATCCTTTTCCTGTCACTGCAGAGTCATCCCCCAGGTCTGAATGCTTGTGAGCCCTTCACTGTGAATTCCAGGTCTGCAACCCACAGACTCTGCATTTACTCATTGTAAGCCCTGGCAGTGGGGTCCCTTGAGCACTCAGGCTTCTACAGGGGGGATTTTTCTTCGTGTTTAAGCAGTTTGGCTCCTTCCAGCTGTTTGCAAGCTGCAGTGCTGGCAGACAGTGTGCAGCTCCTCTGTGGCTGGCTTTGGAAGCATCACATCGCGGGACTCGGTGCCATCAGCTGTAAGAGACTGAGGTAGTGTATATTTCAGGGGAGAAAACCAAGTGAGAGGGCTCACAGGGGAAATAAAGTCTGTACAGCACTCGGGCCCTTGAATGTAATTGCCTGAGCCCTCGGCAGACTGGCCAGAAGTGTCTGGTTTTGCCCTGCCCCTCAGGAGTGAGGGTGATGAAGGGAGTTATTCGTGTGAATGAAGGATGCCCTGCAGCTGTCCACAACGCGAGGGGACAGGATCTTGTGTGCAAGGGAGATGAGCTCCAGGTCCCAGCGTGGTTTAGTGGTGATGCAGTTGCAGTTTATTTTCATGATGTTTAGAAAAAGTGGTGATTCATTCAAGGTCGTAGTGCACTTGACCTTGTTCTCTGGATGTGTGTCTCAAACAGTCCAAGAGCTGCTGTTCCTGCTCTGAGGCGAGAGGAGAAGGTTGGCCTTGGAGTTTAAAAAAAAAAGTTAAAAAAGTGGGGGGCCAGAACAGAGAGATCTTGTGTGACAGGAGACAAGCTGTTCCATCACTGTTGCTGCTGTACCTAGGACAGCTATGCCAGTGACATAACTCTGGTTATAAGTCTCACTGCTTCCTCATACTTACAGCAAAAGCATTTGATAATATGTATTTTCTTAAGATTAGAGACTTCAAAGAAGCCTCTCATGCTAGAGAAGCCTTGCAGGTGTTCTAGCTATTGTCCTTGAAAAGATTTATTTTTAAATAGGGTTTGGAGACATATTTATTCCAGCATGGTCAGTGTTTTTAAGCCTGCAACATGTGTCCAAACATCTCCAGTCTTTATCACAACCCTGATCAAAGAACCAGAGATGGCTGCAATGTAGAGCAAGAAAAATGATGAAGGGAGTCCAACAAACTTGTTAAGGCAATTAGTAACTGTAATAACCCAGCTGTGAAAGGAAACAAGTATGACACGAGCACAGAAGGTGTAGCTAGTAGTGTCTTTTCAGACACCCCACGATATGCTAAAAACTCATGTTTCTCTTTCCTTTGGCACTGAAAACAGATGGTGATCTGGCCACTTCCAAACAGGACTTAGAGAAACCTCTGTTGGTGCTGCCTGTCAACCATTTCTCTCTCTGGACACCGGGCTCACCTGATTTTGGAGTGTCTGTGCCCACCCCTGTGAAGAGCAATGCCCCTGAGGGCTGTCTCTCTGCTCTCACCTGGCTGTAGGTGATGGGCTCCTGCCTGGACGCCCTGAGCCTGCGCAGCTGCTCCTTGTCCTTGCGCAGATCTGTCTTGCAGCCGATCAGCACCACGGGCACCCCTCGGCAGAAGTGATTCACCTCGGGATACCACTGGTGGGAGCAAACAAACCCTGTTTGTTCCCTGGAATCAGAACAATGCAGCCAAGGAACAGGAGCAGCATGTAATAGAAGCTGCAATTTCAGAGTTTTGGAGTAGTTGTTGGGGCCCAATATGCACTATTTCCATTACAGAAGCGTTTAAAAGTCTGACCCAAAGTCAGCTGCTTTATAAAAACATAGTGGCATCTGTCACTATGCCAAAATCCTTATTTAACATCTGTTTAAAGTCAGAGTTGTTCCTCTAAAGTCATATTTAAAACCAGAATTGGACCAAGTCTTTGTTTTGCTGGTGCTGTGTAAGAGAAGACTAACTGCTTTGGAGCGTTACACAAACCCCAGTACGGACAAGCAGTTGCTCTCATCTCCCCTGCAGTCACACATGCATGGGATTTTACCACTGTCTGATCTTCTCAGTGCACTGCAGAGTCGACCCCAGCTCTGAGCACTGAGGAGCCGTGCAGAGGTGAGCTCCAGGCCTAAGGTCTGTGACGCACGAGGAGTGACCTGTGCCTCTACACGCCCAGGGAACAGGGCACTGAAAGCACCAGCACTTTGAATCTGAATCTTGTCATATACCAGCAGAATGTAATCCATTTAAAAGGTTCAGGCAATTAGGAAAGCCTCTTACCTTAGCTGCTACATTTTCATAGCTCGTGGGGCTCATGACATCGTAACAAATTAAGACGACGTTTGTGTTCTGGTAAGACAGCGGTCGGAGCCGATCGTAGTCCTCCTGCCCTGGAACACAGGGAATGCTTTGGGTGAGGCAATCTCTACCTTGAACAAGCAGCATGATGGGAATACTTGAGGCCAAGAACAATGGCACTACAATTGCACAGACTGCACGTTTTTCATACTTGTAAAATTCCTTCCCTGAAGTACAGGAGATTCCCCTTCACCTATGCTTTGGAAAATAAGACATGTCCTTGGCAGGGTGTAACGAAAAACCTGCTTTGTCCAGCTGCTAAGGACTTAGAAGCAGTTTGAAACACCAATTGCCAAGTTGCTGCTCAAAAGCAAAATCAAAGCAAAATCTGGCAGTTGTTGATTAAGACATTTCCAATTTGGCAGTGGCTCCACTCTCCCAAATCCCTTTGCACGTGATGCTGTGAGGAGAAGAAACACTGTGTTTGCCAGACTGAGGTAGCTGAGGTAGAAACCTTAGTGGTGAACTTGCTCTCCCAGCCCAGTGGGCAGAGGGGAAGCAGCAGCCACGCGGTGCCATAGGAGCCACAGGAGCTGCAGGACCCCCAGCACATATCAGGGATGCTGCTGACCCCTGGAAGAGCAGGGCATTGGTCATACTTCTGATCAGGGATATTCTAGCACGTGAGCTGACAAGAGGAAGCTGATTTGCTTCAGACCTGTGCTTTTCCCCTTGATGCGCACACGAGTTAGCAGTAATCACTGTGTCAGGGTTTGAAGGTGTCTTGCTTTGAGAGATTAAGCTCAAGAAAGCAGTAATTCCCAGATATAGTTGGTAGCTCAGGGAAAAATCTCGGTCTTTTTCATTTACTAAGGAGGAAACTGTGATTCAAGCAGTCTATAGATGTATTTGCTACCTGAATGCTGCTGCTGGGGTCAGGTAAGTCCCTGTGACACACCAAATTTACAAAATGAGAACTGGGAATGCTCTTCCTTCCCACAATCACCACAATCCACACACAGCCCAGAAACTGCCCTACAGGGAAGTTACACATCTCAAACCTTCGTATTACTGTTCCAAATGAAGGGATGTGGAAAATTTCAGCATGCCCCAAATTTATAGCAGTGGTTCCTGTCCTGGCACCTGGCTCAGCCCCAGATCACATAGTCATCCCTACTGACATGGTTGTCTCCAGTCTGAAGAACTGCAGATACCAGAAGGCAAATAATTCTACATTTTTCTCTGTCCCTTGATTTAAATGATCAGTTGGGACAGGTTATTCCAAGGCAATCCCTGCTGCATAAACCATCACTCAGTTTGCCTGAGATGCCTGTAAAACAGGAATCTTGTGTTTGGACCACCTTGTGTTTGAGCTTCCACAAGAGCAGTGTGTTCCATGAGGAGGTGCAGAACAAAGAGGGATTGATCCCTCAAGGTTTAATCCTGAAATAATAGACAATTGACAAAATCATGAATGTTGTATAAACATCCAGAGCAAAGACTGTACTGCTTATCCCTTCTTACTCTCCCAATCCATCTACTTGTTTGCAACCAATTTACCATTTTGTCGCTGAGATAATCCTCTAAATGCATTAAACACATCAGGCGCCAAACTTTTTCCCTGCTAACTTCCTCTGTGTATGGTTTTCCCTGTTCAAGTTCAGCCCTCTGAGCTTCTACCAACATAGCTTGTAAAATCAAAAGGGCCTCCAGGCATTGTTGGCAGAGGTTATTGGGAGGCAGACAGGACTGTCCCTGGGGAGAACATGTTTATCTGCTTGGAATTAGGACATACTGCTAAATGAAGACTCTCCTGGATGGGGTAGAAGGAATGTCTTCAACGATGTGACACGGCATGCTGTATTACAAGTCAAAAACTATAGCTATCTCCTGGAGAGCTGCTCCCTCAAATCCAGCTGTGCAGTTCTGGGTTTTAAGCAATGAGGAAATGCTGCTGTATGACACACAGCTCCACGTGCTTTTGGAGTGTGGGATGCAGAGTGCAGAGAGCACAGGAGGAAGGTTAGATGGCAATTTTCAACGCGTGCCACGGTCGGGTGGTCGCGTCGCTCACGCGCAAGGAGACAGAGCTGCTCCTTAAGAGCTCAGATGCAGCTCTGCAGTTGCTGGAGGTGTAAGGGGGCCCAGACCAAGCTGTATCTAAACATAGACACCCCTCTCACTGAAAACAATCCCTTTCACCCCTGTCCTCAAGTGCTGCTGCTGAAATGCATGAAGGGGCCTGGGAGAGTTTTTGTCTGTAAAGCTGCTCAGTCTGTGGTCACAGCTACTTTGGCACAGACTTAGGTCTTCTACTAGGAGAGTTTTAAGAAGAAGGAACAGGGCTGAACCTAAGCAGTAACTGAATGTATATGCAAAGTTCCTGTCTGTGCTTCCTCAAACACAGGTAGCTGTTTTCTTTCCCCAGTTAACAAGAAACATGCTGTAGAGTAGTCAGCTACATGTCTGCCAACACGTGAGTACATTTGGGACTCCTCTGCCTTCCTCAGTTCATTGTAGCATCAGACACCACTTGTCTTTTTTAAAGAAAAAAGCTCCATCTAGGTGAATTGACCTAAAATTTGCTAATTCTTTGCAAAGTTCAAGCTTGTTTATGCCTCTGGGGGATGCTGCATCACCCACATCACTGCAGTCAGGTCCTACAGCAGTGTGGGAGCTCAGGTGATGGTTGAGTGTGAACAGGAGAAGTGAAATAGAGGTCTTGCTTGGTCTCATGTACGTGTTCTTCACTGTCTCCTCTTCCTGACCCCTTTGCCAATTCATTACAAAAGAAGTGCCAGTCTGTGTGTTGCTCAGCCCATAAAGGAGCTCAGCACTCATTGACAGGAGAGGGTAAACGACAGAATCAAGACTTGCCAGCCTAGGAATGACCCATAACTTGCTGCCTGAATAGACAGAAGTGCTGTCCAGGCCACTGTGGCAGGAAAGAAGTCACATCCTGCACCCAGACCAGACCAGTCAACCACTTCCTACTCATGGCCACACGTTGCCTGCAATACTCCACACTTGTGGGTTGGTATTGACACAGAGCTGTGTGATGGCCATGAAGTTGGCACACAGAAATGCTCCCAGCTCTCTTTGGTTTGTTATTCTGCAGGCTCCATGGGAATGGCATGGCTGTTAACCTGCCAACTATGTTTTTTCACCACTCAGTTTCAAAAAAAAACTTGGGAAAGAGACATATTAAGCAGGAAGAAAAGCAGCAGAAGAGGACACTTGGGGCAGGAGGGGCACACTTCCAGGAAAAAGTTGGTGGCTTCTTGTTTTCCTCAGGCACGCCCTCCCTTTCAAAGCTATGAAAAATTACTCATGCATTCCCTGGCTGTTAAAGCTTCTCTTAAGGCCTCTGACGGTTGTGCATCTGTCATCACAGACCTGAAAAACCCTCTGGAGGGTTCGTGTGTGCTTCCTGTCAGGCAGAGTGAGCACCCACAATGATGAGGCATTGCTTCCTCCTCAGCCTCCCCCAGCTCAGCACAGCTCTGTTCTTTGCTCTGACGAAGTCCTTCCCCAAGCAGCACCAGGAACTGAGCTTTGTGTCTGAGCTGTAGCTGAAGACACTGCTTCCTTAGTATGCAAAAATTACAGAGTTAATCTACCTCTCAGTGCCTTTGCCTCTGTCAAGCACAGCTTGAAAAGGAAACTTTTAACTGATGAAGTAGCTGCAAAGCCAGTTTGCACAGCAGACAAGTGATGTTACAAAGCCTTTACACATTGCATGTGTCTTCCACCAGCTTCCTGCAACAGCAAGAGGTGTCTGATGAGGAAGATAGAGCAGCATGGAAGAAAAGTCTCACCAGAAATTCTTACTCTAGTGTATTGTAGGCTAATCCATTAGGTTCATTTGTTACCAAAATTCTTGCCAAGAATAGCTTCCTTAGCTTGAAATGTTTGATTCTTAACACTAGCAGGTTTGTTTGAGCCCTTCTCCTCCAGTAAGTAGGACAAGCTCAAGCTGCACACAAAGAATCCTTCTAACTTTAAACAGCCCACAGAGCTGAACCCGTCCTTTACCTTCCCATGATGCTGAAGATGCAACTCTATTTAGTGTTGCACCAAGCAAGTTCCTAAAAATACCGAAGTCCTTTCTGCAGTGGGTGAATCATGAAGATCCAGTGTTACTTTTTAAGAGCTTTGCCTTCTCCTCCTCTACACTGCTGCATGGCACTTGGCACAAGTCCTTCACCTCAGAAATGGGTTGAAATCCTTTTGATCCCATTTAAATTATTCTATAAAAACCTGAATTATTTTGGAACCTTTCAGACTGAGAAGGAAAACTTCTGTCTTAGGGTTTCAGAGAAGAGCAGGAGAAACCCAAGCAGCTCAGTAGCCTGGGGATGATTCATAAAATATGGCCAATAGCTGCACAGTTAAACCACTGCACTTTAGTACCAAGCTGAATGTTTAGACTCCTCTTCAAGCTGCAGTGGCTGCTGTACACCCACCCAGAGCAGCATCACCCAGCTGAGAGAAGAATGAGCTGCTGCTGTTGCCTGATGATACAACAGAAGTGAGTCAAGAAAGTGAGACACTGACTCCAAACCTGCACCTCCTGTGCTGCATCCATGTGCCAGAGGGACAGCAGCTCTCATCTCCTGAACTGGACACTCCTCTTCCTCTTCTCTCACTGCACTATTTGAACAGGACACAACTCTTGGTCCTAGTGTAACCCTTGAGGAACTCAGCATCAGTTTCATATGATTCAAAACAGGATGGGATTAAAATGTGTGCTCAAGTGAGTCCCTCCTCCACCATAACTTCCAGCTACAGAGAGAGGATGAAGAGCTACTCGAATTGGAGTATGACACACACATGTGTCATAAAACTATGTAAGCAGCTTTGAAACAGAACCACAATTCAGGTGGTTCCCCCTCTCAAGAAAACGCCTTAACTAAAGTGGCAATCTCTCCCTTTCTTTGCCCTCCGTAATCCTACCGTGTCTCATGCAAAGTGAAAGAAATTAACAGGAAGGGAGGAGACAAGTGTCAACAGTCTCTAGAAACTTGTAGCCTTGTGGCCATGATACTTTTTTTCGAGGTTAAACACCTTGGGTTTCAAAGTTTCCAGATGAATGACAGAAAGCAATTGCTCCAAAGTGTCTCATGAGACACAAAATATGCGGCTCTGCTCTCCACCAGGGCAGTACTTCGGCCCTAGAAGTCTTCAGAGCTGTGAACTAAATTTGGAAGGCAGACACTGCCTGCCAGTTACATGCCCGAACAAGGAAATTATAGGGCACGAGGTAATGGTTTTAAACCAGCAAAGGGTAGATTTACACTAGATATAAAGAAATCTTTTACAATGAGGCACAGTTTGCCCAGAGAAGCTGTGGCTGCCCCATCCTTGGAAACATTGGAGGTCTGATGGGCCTCTGAGCAACCTGATCTGGCTGAAGATGTCCTTGTTCATTGCAGATGGGATGGACAGAATGACCTTCAAAGGTCCCTGCCCACCCAAACTCTCCTGATTTTGCTCAGGCTCCAGCACTGGGCTCAGAGAGCACTCTCGGGGCTGCTGGAGGCTGCAGGTCTCACGCAGAGCTGAGCTCTGCGCGCGACTTGCGTCAGGCTTGGGAGAGCTTAGTGCTGCAGCAGGCCCTGCCCTACCTACTGCCATCTCCAGGCCCAGCCAGTGCTCCTCGGAGCCTGGAGGAGACTCCAGAGGCAGATGCTGGAATTCTCTGCATGCTGATTTTAAATGAGAGCTAGGAACTGTGTGACAGAGAAAAGTTCCACACCGGCAGCAAACAAACATAAGAACGATGAGTTCTCTAGCAAGTTCTTCGTGCCAATACAGTGTATTAAGGAAATCCCTCTTTGGTTGCTCAAACCAGATTTCAGCCCTTCTCTTTTCCTTTAAGACTTATACACAAACTCTTTGCCATTCAGTAGAAGCCACATTATCCCAATCACTGGACTCGAGAACAGTCACATCGACACAAGAGGATGTACTGGCAAATTGGGTGCTCGGGATCTTACTATGTTGTCATAAAAATGAGTAATAAAATTCACTTTTAGACTTAAAACCTTTTAAATTATCTTTTCAGATAGATAGCACATACAGTATACAATAAGATAAGTGTGTTTTACTTGCATTAAAAATGACTGATTCGGTTCTTATTTGTCTTGGTGTAAATTTGGAACAAGTCCACAGGCTTGAACTGAAACAGATGATTTACACTGAGCTGAAACAGAGCACGTGTCAATTTTAGGGTTCATTAGGAAAGCACCTGGATAAGAGAGTCTAGGAACTTTGAGTGAAGTTGAACACAAATCATTTCACTAGTTCCTCAAATGAACCTGAACAAACTATAAGCATTTTCAAATGACTTTTACTGCTATGGCCTCTTGATTTCAAACACAAACCAGCCTTTTCCTCCTTCCCTATTCACACATGGCAGCAGATTAAAATGCTTTCCTGCTATTCACACATGGCAGCAGATTAAAATACTTAACCAGTTGATGGCATTATGCTTTGCATCTGGGGACTGGGTTTTAATACCTTCAGATATGTTTGTAACTTGATGTGATTTTCTGAATAAACTGGGTTGTTAATAACGTTGTCCATGGCCAGAGCTGCTGTTAGACAGGTGACCTATTTTTTCCGGCAGGCACATTTACCCACGCAGCAGGTAACGGTGCTCGTTTTGTTGGCACTTTAGCGCTCCTAACCGCTACGTTATGCTAAGAGGATGTCGGCAGAGAAGCAATTTGAAAGTACGTCCATCTTTACAGTCCGTCAATACCGGTCTGGTTTAAACTGACACAGCAGGAGCTGCCGGAGCAGGAACGGGGGCGATGCCCAGGGCAGCGTCTGGCGGCGATAAACGCA
>NW_008667068.1:597-8232 GCF_000695815.1 Acanthisitta chloris | reverse complement strand
GTCTGCCAGGTCGGCCAGCTCCTCCGCCGTGCTCAGGGTGACAGCCAGGCTGTCCGACTGGCACAGTGTGCCAGTGACGATGATGAAGGTGGAGCGCTCTGCGTCTTCGTCCAGGACAAGGTGGCCTGGGCAAGGGAGGGATAGTGGGTGGGGGGGTCAGCGAGGCATACAGGGTTGTGGAGGTGAGCATTAATGGCACTAATTGCTCTCAGAGGTGACAGCAGAGCACAGGTGTCACAGGGACCATGAAAAGGATGGGCAGAGCCCCAGGGGAGGTGGAAGGAGGGGAAAGGAGATGCTGAAATCTCCAGCCCCAGAGACCCACCAAGGTATTGATGTGGCCTGGCAGAGGCTCTCAGCCCCTGTATCCCCCCCATGCTTCATCCCTGCCTGTTCTGAGCCTCCTGGCCAGGAACAGCCAACTGCATCCTGCATGCCACACCACTTACCACTAGCACAGAGGCACGGCTGGCCAGGGCTGGGGCTGCACTGGAGGCAGCAGTCCTGTGCCCGGTGCCGGTTCTGGAGCTGGAATGTCACCCGCCGACTGCCCACCACTGCCTCAAAGCCAGCCACCACCTCCGACTCCTCCAGCGGGTAGATGAAGATGCCTGCAGGCAGGAGAGATTCCCAGGCAGATCCTGGCATGGCCACTTCCATGGCATGAAATAGCCCATGGCAGCCCTGCCAAGAACCTGACTCGCAGGGCAGTTTAGATGCATGAGAGTGAGACAACACGTAGGAAGGACCCAGAGCCTCACCAACCCAGGAGGAGGATGAAATCCCCCTCTTCCTCAGTGATGGGACTGTTTTTGCTTGGTCTCATCCTCCTCCTGCCCGCAGGGCAATGCTGTGTGTGGCAGTGTCCCCAGCTCCACTGGCCTCTGCCTTTGAGCCCCAAACTGAGCAATGTTTGGGGGCTGGGACACAGTGGGCTGGAGACAGGATGCTCTCCAGCACAGGAGCTTTTAGGGGGCTGTGCAGGCAGACCAGGTCCTTGCCAAGGCCTAACAGCCACCCTTACCTTCCACAGGCTCGTCATGGGGGTTGGTGTACACAAGGTGAGCAGTGATGCTCAGGGAGTATCCATTGGCACAAGCCTTCACCGTGGAGCTCTTCAAGGGCAGAGCCTCCCAAGAGGAGAGGACGTAGAGGCCTGGCATGGTCCTTCAGTGCGCAGCTGTGGGCAGAGGGGAAGCAAGTACTGGGTGCTCAGAGACAGGATCTGCTGGAAGGGGCTTCTGCACCCAAGACAGTTTCACCTGTCCACTCTGCAGGGGAAAGCAGTTCTCTAGCCCTCACCCAGGGATGCTGCCCTTTAGCATCCACAAAGCACATGGACCTGGTCCCAGGTCTCTGCTTGGACCCCAGCCCACCTGCAAACTAGGTCTGGAGCCACAGGAGCCCACAGAGAGGGCAACAAAACTTCTCCTGTGGGCAGTGGTTACATGCAGGCCCCAAGCCCTGGCACACAAGCAAGGACTCCTAGACAGAACAGATAATGGCCAGCCACATGCAGCCCATCTTTCAGCCACCCCACAGGAGATCCAGAGCCTCCCCAAGCATGTCCTGCAGTGGGTGGGAGAGAAACATCTGCTGCTCCCATCTCCATTCACCCACAGAGGTTACCAGGGTAATTTGTTTAAAAAAAAAAAACAAAAAACAACCAGAAGGGCGAGAAGCCCACAGTGTAACTAGGACAAAGCAGTGAGCAGTGTTTGCTGGGGGTTTAATAATTAACAACAAGGTCAGTGCTGCACAGAAGAGCAGTACAGAGGGGAAGGCACTGCAGGGTGGAGCCCGGCAAAGGGACTATCCTCATGCCCCTGGGCAGATAATGCTTTGCCCAGAAATGGACGTGTCTTGTATCCCACCCTTTGGCAGGAAGAGAGGTGGCTTGGGGATGCCTTCCAGCCAGGGCACCAATCCACTCCATACCTCTCTTCACCTCAGGAAAAACACCCTGGAGCAGTATCCCAAGTAATTGCCTAGAACCCAGGTATCTTTCTAACACCAGCCCACCCTGTGCCATCAAACATTTGGGTAAAATATTCAGGTCAGCCTTAGGCCTGGCTGTGTAGATCCATGAATCATGGTCATGGGGTCTGCTCCTCTGTTCTGTATCCCCTGCCTGTCCCAAGCACCTGTGACCCAACAGCAGTGAGGGCTCTGCCTCACACCGTGTGCTGGTGCTCCAGCGTGCAATGTGCCTGGGGCAAGGACAAGGCCAGGTACAAGTGAGCCATCTGGTCCCTCCACTCCAGTGGCCTTCATCCCAGGAACGGCTTGTAAGAGCACTGGTAATGGGAGGCTTGGGTTGCCCTCAGCATGTGGTCACAGAGTGCCTCTCATAGAGCATCCTTGAAAGTGGAGCAGGGCTACATCCTTGGAGGCAGCTCCAGGACCAAGCCCACAGCTGGCACAAAGAAGAGAGCCTCCGAGAAGTGCAGAAGTGCATTAGCAATGTGGCTGCATCCCAGGAAAATCAGTCCATTATGCTGGAGGAGAGACATTTACCTGCTCAATTGGCATTGCAGGGTTATGCTGGCAAGTCCTGGACACTCAACACCCCCCATCACTGCCAATCCTCCACCCAGTGTGCAGGATGCTGTACGCACTGCTGCGCCTCCTAGACTGCTCTCCCAGCACACAACGTGGCACAGAGTCCCTGCACAGCCTGTAGTTCCTCCACACTGGCTGTGCCACAGCTAGGAACATCATCAGTTGGTTCCTGCCCTGACCACAGCACCCAGATAGGCTCTGGGGACCAGGACTCCCCCTGCCCTGCCACACTGAGCCATGAAAGATACATTTCATCCCAAAGCCCTTCCATTTGTTCCCAAGGCACCCAGTTTAATGCTCAGCAACGTGCTGAGCCCATCGGCCAGGTCACCACCAGCTTGTTTACCAGGGACTTACTGGAGAAGCCGTCCCGACTGCTTTTTATCACTTCTCTTTACGTTTACCCTCACAGAGTAAACAGGCTCCATCTGGCCCTGCCATGCTTCGTGTTGGCTGCTTTAAGCACCGTGGTAATGAATAAAACCAGATGTGATGGTCCTCACCCTGGCCTCTTCATTCTCTTTCCCCGGGGCAGAAAATCGTCCCCAGGTGCCAGTGTGGCATCACCAAGAGGTCCCCAGACCTCTCCCCATCCCCAGCATGAGTTCCAATGCCTTCACAGCTCCCACTTCTTCCTCCCTTCCCACCTACTGCCTGCAGGAGCTGGTTTAACCAGCAGCATCCCCAGTATAGAGGGGCCACAGCAGGCTGGGGTCAGCTCTCTGTGCTGGCAGCTATCTGTTAAGGTAAGAATGAGCTAACTCTTTCCTAGGTCAGAATAACTCAGTGTTTCTCTTCTTGCCCATGGGCAGGCCGAGTTTTTCAGTGAGGCTGCTACAGTGAGGCAGGTGCCTGAGCCCAGCAGATCCTCCTTAGCTACCTGAGGAGTTGTCAGAGTTTCACCTGCTGCAGCAACAGACAACCATGCTGGGGTGCAACATGGTCCTGGGGAAGGAGGAGACCAGCCCCAGCACAGACAAACCCAGTGGAAATTTCCACTGGTGACAGATACACAGGCAGGTACAAGAGTAAGGATGGAAGGAGAGGAGCCCAAGCCTCTGTGGCAGTGCCTAAGCAAGGAGGCATTGCTGCCCCTCCTGCTCATCTGCGTTATCCTCTGTTTACCTCACCTCCCTTCCCTTCAGGACATCTCATAGGGCACAATGGCAGGAAAGCAGGATGCAGCCCAACTCCTGGAGTACAGAGAAGACCACAGAGGGAGGAGGTGATGGTGCTGCCACTCTGTGCCCTTGGGACATGCCACTTTGTGGAGCCCAAAGAGGACCAAAGGGGAAAGGGATTCCCGGACAGGGTGAAGGGCTGTCCACAGCCTAAGTCTCCAGCCTGTGGTGCTGTCTACTTCATCTGCTAGGAAGTGGAAACAGAGAACAGAGACCACTGCACATGCACGTGCAAGCACGCACACACGCCCTGGCTCCAACACTGCATCCAGGACCACCACTTCCAGGACCTGTGCTGTTGATGGCACCACCCTAGAGCCATTAAAACTGCTGGAAACCCCCAGCCCTGTGCCAGGAAACAAACAGGAGTTAACCTGCCATCAATGCACCCTAACATAGGCACCCCCAAAAAAATGTCCCAGCTCCACAGATTTCCCCCAACATGGGCATATCCTGGTGGGACAGCCCCACTGAAGGGTCCCACTGCTCCTCCACCATGGGACAGCTGTGGCATGGGCCAGGGACTGGTTGCTGATACCCTGGAGCATGTTCCCAGCAGTTACTGGAGCCAGCCCTGCCCTGTCCCTGCCGGATGGCGATTTCAGCACTTTCGTGGCCTTGCTGCCTCATCTCCCACCTCCCATTCCTCCTGTGACCTGGGGCTGCCCAGACAGTGGGATTGCAACCTTGAGACACCATGGAATTGCAGGACACCTGCAGGGTCCCGGGCCACCGTGGTCCCAGACTTCCCCCAGCCCTGGCCCTTACCTGGAGGAGAAGGATGATGAGGATGACACAGGGACTGCAGGCTCGGCTCAGAACGCACTAGGTCCCTGCCTTCTGCAGAGCCCTCTTCCCTGAGAATGGGTTTCCCTGCCCTGGGAAGGCTGGGGGCTGCAGTACCCGGGGGGATGAGCAGTCCTTCCCTGCCTCTCCCTGCTGCAGGCTCCTTCTCTGGCACTGGCTCCTTCACCGCCCTCGCTTCATCCCTCACTCCCTGTGCCAGCAGCAGAGCTGCTCCAAGCCCAGCCTCATTAAAGAGACACACTCCCTGGTACCGCCGCCCCGGGGGGGGAGGGCGGGGGGATGCTCTCAGGGGAATGCTGAGGGTCTCAGGGGACAGCCAACACCCTCAGAGAGTGACAGGCACCAGTCAAGAGCAGAGCCCATGTCTGTGGGCTGCTCTGCACCCACAGAATAGAAATGTCCAGGCAAATTTGGGTACTGGTGAGACCCCAGGTGATGCTGCAGCACCCAAAACCACAGGATTTGGCTGAGTGGGACATGCAGCCACACCCTGTGAGCCCCTCCAAACAAAGCATGGGGCAAAACAGCCCCCATCAGCCAGCTGAAGTCTCCAGTACAAATACCATGGGCCACAAGTGTTACAATCAGCTTCACTAGGAAAGATCTCAGCTGCCCTGACACCACCACAACATGACCAGGCGCAGGCAGATGCTGAACATCCATCCCAAACCCAGGTGCCCTGGGGTCCCACCAGGCTGTCCTCATCAGCCTCCATGTGCTGCAGTAAAAGCCCAGCCCTGAGGAGCAGAAAAGAACAGGGCTTTGGTGAGAACCCAGCCTTTGGGTGACAAGTGTGACAACAAGCCCCCTTGGGGAGGGTGCAGACGGTCAGGAAATCCCAGCAAAGTCAGGACACATCTGCTGGCAGGGAGATCTCACAGCCTGGAGCGCGCTGGGAATCCCTCAGCCGCCACTACTAGCCCAGTGTTCCCAAGCGGGACCAGAGAAATCCGTCAGATTTGGGGCTAATCCCTGCCCTGTCTCCCAGGCAGCTCCCTGAGCTATAGATAGGACTGTGCTGCTGCAGCTCTTTTTATAGAGCACACAGAGAGGAGTCCCCCCCACCCCCGTGTACCGCAGAACCCACCGTCACAGCCACGCCAAACCTGGAGCCAGTCCAGCAACAAACTGGGGCAGAAAGATCCAGCAGCACCACGAGGGGAGTAGTCCTCAGTCCTTGGCAGGTGATTTTGGATCTCACCTCTAAGCTGACCCATATGCCGCTACAGCTTCGCCTCCTCAATGTGGGTTTCACAGGTGACGGCAGGAGCAAAGGAGGGAAATCTTGGTGGACGATGTGCTGTGCTGCACAGAGTAGCATGAGACACACTCCCCCTTCCTGACCCCTTACCCTGAGCTTCAGTCAACAATTATCTGGCCAAGAGGCACTCTGCACGTCCCTAGGGTCCTTGCAAGAGCACTCTGAGCCATTCCCTCTCCCATGTGAGATGCCCCAAGGCACGCGCTTCCCCTCTCTGTGCTGCACAGGGAGAGAGGAGAGCTGAAGGGTGCAGCTGCTCCCCTTTCCCTCCCATTTATGGCTGCAGGAGAAGGATGCTAACCCTTGCATTATCCATACGTGACAGCCGCCAGCTCTGGGAGTTGCTGGAGGCTCCACACGCACCACAGCACATCCACACAGCCTGCGGCATGCACGGGACTCCTGCTCCCATTGTCACGGCAAGCGCCACAGCAGCTCCAGCCCCAGGAAAAAACCCACAAGCTTTGATTTTTCTCTGAGATATCGTTTCTAGGCCAAGCTGAGGGGAAGAAAAGCATCCAAATGCAGGTGCTGGGTCAGTGCCACCAGCCGGGGTGACAGAGCTCAGCCAGCCCATGACATCAGATGTCGACCTTGGCATGATAGCAGGCAAGTAACGATGGTGTATGCAGTGCTGGGAACAGAGCTGAACCTCCCCCAGCCCACTGGAGACCTGCAGCAGCCCCAGGGAGACACAGACAGGCTCCATCCCACTCTACAGTGCTCCCAGCAGCATCAGGCATCAGGCATGTGTGTCCTCACTCTGCACTGTCACAGCTTCCCTACAGCAGCTCATCACAGCCACAAATAGACCTGGAGAGCTGGGCGATGCTTTGCAGCAGAGTGCTGAGCTAAGGCATGTGGTAAACCCTGCAAACACAGGCCCAGCTCAGCCCAATGGTTCCACTAGGCATCCTCACACCCCAGTGACTCCACACAGCCCTCACCAGCAGCTGTTAACACAGCCCAAAGGACTCACTCAGGATCTGGGTGTTTATCCCCAAATCACCTGTACCTTGTCATGGGTTTATTGAGCTGAATTATCACCCAGAGACATTGCTGGCTGGAGAGGTACAGACCACAGAGCTTTTACAGATGCTCTTAGGCCCAGAGTCACCAATAAACCCTGTGAATTTAGTTTTTGGGAAATAACCTAAAGCCCAAGGAGATGCCAATCAGCATCAGGCTGGGAGTGACTGCACTTGACACAGGTGCTGTGGGCTACAAGAGGCAGAGGGTCTGCCTGCAGGGAGAGGGTCACGGGCGTCCTCTTTGCCTGCTCCTTAATCAGCAAGAGCTAAACAAGATCCCGAGGCTGGGTAGCCATGAAGGAGGAGGGGACTGCCAATGGTGTTTCTGGTCACAAGCAGGCACAGCTTGGTTTAACCTGTCCAATATTGGCCAGCCCAGCTGTAGGGAGTTAAAAAGGGGCTGGAGGGAGGAAATAAAACAACACATCAGCAGAGAGAGAGATGGCTGGTGGAGACATCAGGGATCCTTGGAGAGATGGGCTGGGAATGCTGCCAGAACTAAGGCCTGCTCAGACTTAACCAGAACCTTCCCGGAATGCAGGTGCATGCAGGTAGGGCTGGAAGCCCCTTGAGGCCGGCTCTGACACGGCCTCAGAACGCACACTGGTGACTGCTGGGTTTCCTTTCCACAGCCAAAACAGGGGGGCTCGCAGCCGTGGGACGGGCCCATGGGGGATCTCACAGCACCACCCTGCTAAGGCTTACTCTGCGGTGCCAGGCTCGCGTCTGAATGCGAAACTTCCTGACTTTGAGGCACCCGGAACTCGCCGTGCCGCCCACGCCAGCCTCCCAG
>NW_008667068.1:0-527 GCF_000695815.1 Acanthisitta chloris | reverse complement strand
CGGGCACCGGGTACCCGACGTCGGATGTAGCTGCTCCAGCTCCTTGCTGCTGTCCTAATCCGAGGGTCCGCCTGCGGTGGGACTTGGCGGCTCAGATCAGCTTGGGCCATCCGGGCTCGGCGGGATCCTGTCAGGTCAGCTTGTCCCTTCGCAGTAGAGCCCGAGAGGCTCGGACCCCTGTCCACGGGCGGGGATGGGATACGCGGGGGGCAGGCTCGGACCCCTGCCCGTGGGTGGGAGTGGGATGCGCGTAGGGCAGGCTCGGACCCCTGCCCGTGGGTGGGAGTGGGATGCGCGTAGGGCAGGCTCGGACCCCTGCCCGTGGGTGGGAGTGGGATGCGCGTAGGGCAGGCTCGGACCCCTGCCCGTGGGTGGGAGTGGGATGCGCGTAGGGCAGGCTCGAGAGCCCGAGAGGCTCGGCCCCCTGTCCACGGGCGGGGATGGGATACGCGGGGGGCAGGCTCGGACCCCTGCCCGTGGGTGGGAGTGGGATGCGCGTAGGGCAGGCTCGGACCCCTGCCCGTGGG
>NW_008667067.1:0-266 GCF_000695815.1 Acanthisitta chloris | reverse complement strand
GAATTCACTGAGCTGCTCCCGGGCAGGATCTGCTCCCTGAGCTGCTCCCGGAGCGAATCCGAATTCACTGAGCTGTTCCTGGACCGGTTCTGGTACCGGAGCGGCTCCGAATTCACTGAGGTGCTCCTGGACCGGTTCTGGTCCCTGAGCTCCTCCCCGATCGGCTCCGAACCCGTTGCGCTGCTCTTGGACTGGGTTTAGTTCCTGAGCTGCTCCTGGACCGGTTTTGGTTCCTGAGCTCCTCCCGGATCGGCTCCGACCCGTGC
>NW_008667066.1:0-3159 GCF_000695815.1 Acanthisitta chloris | reverse complement strand
GATCATAAAAGGAGATCAGGTTGGCCACCTGAGGCACACCGGGACAGCTGTTCCCGTGCGTTCAATATTTCCTTCTTGAAGTATGTCCATCCCTCCTGGACCCCTTTTATTTTCCAAGGGCTGTTTCCCAGGGTAGACTTAAAACCAGACTTTTGAGCAGGCCAAAGTCTGCTCTTCGGAAGTTCAGGGTAGAAGTTTTATTGATGGCCCTTCTTGCATCCCTGAGTATTGAAAGCTCCATAATTTCATGGTCACTGTGCCCCAAATGGCCTCCAACCACCACATCTCCCACCAGCCCTTCTCTGTTTGCAACAGCAGGTCTAGCAGGGCCCCACCCGTAGTAGGCTCATCTACCAACTGAAGCAGAAAATTACCCTCTGTGCGCTCAAGGAACTTCTTAGACTACCTTTTCTCTGCTTTATTACATTTCCAGCAGACATCCAGCAGGTTAAAGCCACCCACAAGAACAAGAGCTGGGAGAAAATTATAGGGAGAAGAGTTACAGCTATATTATCAATATTACTGTGACAAACATAATCTTCCAGGCAACTGCTCAAGACCTTTTCCAAGGTCACCAGTCAGGTCAATACCAAAAAAAAAAATCCTAACCATTCATTGTCTACGTGGCATTTTGGCAGAAATGGGATTTTCAACAGTATCTTTTGCCTTCCCTAGGTCTTGTGACGACAAAGTGTCAGCACATGAGGGATACTGGGAAGAGGTAGCAGCTGTCAGCAGGCAACAGCCTCCACAGGAGTAGAAAGCTGTGGGAGCACACACCACAGGACAGGACCAAAAAATGGAAGAGGAGTAGGAAACACGAGATACACCAGCGAACATGAAGATATGTAGCCCAGAGAAAACATCATACACTGATTCCTGGTTCTCCGACAATGTTACTAGATTAGAAAAGCAGTTTAGAGGTGACCCTGGTTGATGCTTTTGTGAAGTGCCCCTCCTGGGATAGAAGCAAAGCTTTCCAACAGACACTGAAGCCCAGTCCCAAGCTGCTCTCAGTTATAGTACTGGCCTAAAAGAGAACAGCCTTCAGGGAAGCTATTTCAGATGTACCCAGTGTGACTGAGATCACAGCCTGGCATGCTCTCTCTTACTCTCAGAGAACAAAAATTTTGATCTGGATTACAGTCCTGTTCTTTCTGGGCATCCAAAAAGTAGGTGTGGAGTGTGTGTTTTGTTCTTCCAGGCTCAGGAATTACTGCTGGTGCCAGACATATATATTTACATCTCATATAGATGCCATCATACTCCTGGATTAAAAGACCATTGCACCCAAATAATGGAATAAACACCTGGGGTTACTTTTTGGTGGTGTGCTTCTGTAAATGAAGATAGATGTGCCTGTTTGCACAGCTCTTTCAAATATTACAGTTCATAGAAACAAGGCTGGTCAAATTCAGCTCCAGCATAAATCCAGTACAGTCACAAGGATCGAACAGAACTCCTGGATTCTTTTTTATTTTATTCTACACCTTAAATAGATCATAAAACTCTGTGGAGTAGCATCCATAGTTCACTTGATGCTTTTATAGAGGCTAACACAGCTTATCTGCCTCAGGATTTATCAAAGCTGCCATGAGAAAAATACTGCAAAACCCCACAATTTTCTACCCTTGTCTGTTCATTCTGAGGCATTTACGAAAGAACAGAACTCCTCAAGATGTCATTAATGTGAATGTCCCCCAACATGTATCCTGGATATATGTTTTAAATCTCATGTAAAAATACAGGAATATTCTAAAAACCATAGTCTAACAAAGTACTCCTATTGAATCGTGCCATTGAAAGGATAGTGTTTATGTAATCATATTTTTCAAAGTCTGAGAAAACCTTTCATGTATATTTGTTAAAAGCAAGAGAAGTTGTTTTAACTATATCTTCCAGTTATAACTGGCATTTTCAGAGACATTAATATTATTTTTGTCAAAGCTATAGTGTTTTTCCTAGTGCAATAGTTTCACAGTGAGGTACTGGAGTGTAAAAGTTTCCCATTTTACCATTACTAGAATTGAAGTTCACAGCACAGGTCTTTTTGAAGGAGCACTCAAAATAATAATGCTGAATTACCACCTGCTTTTTCTAATACTTCATGTTACTTTGATCTCTTTGTGTCCTTTGTGAAGTGACACATAATGTGTAAGGCAGAGCGCTGAGGACCCAATCCTGCAAACACATGAGTTTCATTTTATGCACCTAGCAGTAGCTTTCAGTGAGGGAATTAGATTATTCACAATGCATAAATCTCTGCAGCATCCAGACCTGAGATAGCATCACTCAGCAACCGATAGCATTTAAGCACATATTTCAATAGAGTGCCAGATGGCAAAGAGAACAAAGAACTAAGATTTATAACTATTTGCAGCAAACTTTATGCCTCTTATAGGAAGACAACTGCCAGTCATTTCAGGAAAGTTTTACCTGAGAGCAAAACAATTACTCCCTGTGTCTAATTACACTATAATGATAATGCCTGCAAGACTGTGAATCACAGCCACTTCGTGCTGAGCTGCTGCACACAGTGTGCATGGTAACAGTAATGTCTGTGCAACAGGTGATGACAATTATTATCAGAACAATAGAACAGTTTCCATCCTAGCCCATTTTCAACAGGGAAAAGAGTAGTTCCCTACAACTTCCTCAACAAATCCTACTCTGCGCTGAAATCTCTTATCACTGAAATTTATTTTTTTTTTACCTGAAGATTTTTAAAGACTAAGCAAAAATACTTCCATTATACTTAGGAATTAAATGAACGGATAATGGATCTTTTCCTTGGAGGGAAAACACGTACCTTTTGCTGACTGCCTTTAGCACTTCCCCAGCCGGGATAGCTCAGATGTGGGAATTCTTATCTGGGAGACAATCCTGCTGGGAGGGGAGGGGGGAACCCTGGGGAGGGTGGAGGAAGGATGTACACAGGCCTCGTTGTCTTGCTGTCTGCACTGATGCTCCCCAATACCCAGTGCAGTCCCTTACTCAGCTTACAGAGAGGCTTTGGCTGATGCTGTCCACGAAACGTCCCAGAGCGGTCCCTGAGGTGGAAGAAGACGGTTCCCTTACCTGCACCAGGGTCATCTGGGAGCCGAGGGCCAGCAGAATCTTCTCCGTCTTGGTGGGGTAGGGGTTGTCGCGGTGCTTGTA
>NW_008667065.1:10904-11180 GCF_000695815.1 Acanthisitta chloris | reverse complement strand
GGAGGTTTAGTTTCGATATTAGGAAAAGGTTCCTCATTGAAAAAGTGATCAGGCATTGGAAAAGGATGCCAAGGGAAGTGGTGGAATCACCATCCCTGGAACTGTTCAGAAAACTTTTGGATGGGGCATTTAGGGACATAGTTTTGTGACAGACTTGGCAGTGCTGGGTTAACAGTTGGACTTGATGATCTTAGAGGATTTTTCCAATGATTCTATGGTTCTGTGAAAGTCAGGGCTGTCCACATGTAAGCAGTGGCTGACTTTTTCCACTCCCAA
>NW_008667065.1:0-10571 GCF_000695815.1 Acanthisitta chloris | reverse complement strand
AATCAACTCTATTTGAATTGTTTTGTTTATCTTGGAGATAAATCTGTCTGCAAACATAAACTAGCCAGAACTCTACGGTCAGGCAAAGTCAGCGTGAGATCAGAGGCTGACTAAGGAACATGTAGACCAAACACGTAATTAAATTAAAAATTAAATTAAACAATAATTATTTTTTAAATTTAATTAATTAATCATTAAAATTCACAAGTGACAAGTCTGTTGAATGGTCAGTCTTGGGATCTGAAGACTTTGCTGGTTTCTTGTTTATCACCACCAGTTTAAACGTGCTGCAACTGGGGTGTGATTAGTGAATTTTAAACAATGCAAAGCACAAACTTACATAGCTCTGAAACTTTTTTAAGGAAGTATAAAATATCCATAAAGAGCAAGTATAGGATTGAATACCCAGAGGGTCTGGAGCTCTTGGATTAAAAATTGCCACTACCGGTTACTTACATCTCTAGACACTAGAGCACCACCTAGCCACAGGTCTTTGTGCAGAATCAAAACGCTATGGTCAATTAGCTTCTGTTAAAATGTGTTTAATAGGAAGTCAATATGTTAATTTTGCATTAGCGGTTGCATAGCCCAGTCTCTCAGAATCTAAGACGGCATAAAAATGCAGGGCTGGCATAAACTCTGTATTAGTTGCATATTTTTTAGATAATGTGACAGAATGGCTACCATGTACCCAAATTACAATTCTTCTGTGAGCAATCCGGTAGTGCAGAGACATAGCATTAGTGACTGTGAAATCATGCCCTAACTCCATGGCATAAACTTAAGTGTGAAACCATTGCATTAGACTTTAATTTATTTCACAGCCAGGATCTGACTGGCTGTGAATTGAACTGAAAATGCTATTTACAGGCCAGTATGCGGCAATATTTCCAAGCAAACAAGAGACTGAAGAGGTGAAGATAAATATCAAAATGGGGCTGTAAATTACTTTGCTGAAAGCTCTCACCCAAAAGCTGCCTGAAATATTTCACTACTCTGAAGTGATACCAAAAGGAATCTCAAAGGGCATTGTTCAAATGATAATAATATTAGTTACTAGAAAATTCTGTATTTTCTACACTGTTCTTTAGTGCTGCATGGCATCATCTCCCTAGTACTCCATTTTACTGTATAATGCATTTTGCTAACACTGTTTTACAGAAACACTAAACACTGACAGAGATTGACATTCAAAACCTACACAAAATAAGGACATTTTAAGGCAATTTACTTTAGTTACTTCATAAAATCCCAGCATCTCACTGCTTCTAGGTGCTGACTACAAAAAGCACCAAAATTTTCTCTAGCTGGAACACTACAGTTGAAAGTGTGAAATAATGCAAGAATTTTAAAACAAAATACAACTTTGTCACATATCCTGTTTTCCACCCTGACCACAGTGGTTTAAATATTCAATGGCTTCATAGTCTAGAAAATGTGTGAAATCAGTTGTGACTGGGGATAACAAAGAAAGTAATTAGTTCATGCAGATCAATCTAGAAACCAACGCAGACCTCCGAAAAGAGAGATCTCGGGATCAAGAGCCTGCAACAGCGGCTGCTGTCTAGTCCTGCCATCACTCTGTCTTCTAGGAGCCAGAAGGAAAACACCTTTTTCTTTTGCCATCCCTCAAATTCTTAGAGATGATACCTGGGCCTGTCCCTGTATTTCTAAACTACTATGTTGGCAGCTGTGTGAAATTAGGTAGGGGTCATACTTCACAGCATGCAAAAAACCCCGAACAATTAAAGTTTGTGTTTTATTGATCTGAACACAATCAGTGAGAAATAAACTTCTCATAAAAAGAGCAAGCCAAGACAGAGGCTCAGTACAGGAAGCAAACACCATTCTTCCATATGAACGTTTGAAGAGCAGGATATTCTTGTAATGTATTAGGAACAATAGAACTGCAAAATAATAATGTATAATACAGGAATCGTGAACAGATATCATTCTTATAGCAAGTAAAACTTGTTGCTTTCTTTATTGAAAAGGACTAACACTGGCAAACACCAGTATCAGATTTTTCCTACCGGTGAAAAGAACTTTTGAGGGACTACAGGGATAAACCAACATAAAGACCACATATTAAAAAAATATACCTACAATCAGCTTATTCCTACTGAATAAGGATTTGATTAGAGTGCTTCACTAGTACCACAGAGAAATCTTAAAAAAAAAAAATTAAAAAGTCAAATACAAATGTTAGGTTTTGCAGAGTTAAATACTTTCTGCTCCATTAGTGCAATAAGTTTAATTAATGCCTTAAACAAAGTAAACAAATCTTAAGAATCTCTCATTCATTTGATGTTAAAGTCTTACAGTATGCCCAGTACTTTTGCCAGTATAACTGCTTTTCAGTGAACTGCAGTGAATGCTTTATTATTTGGGCTTTTTTGATAGCTGCTTCTCAGTGAATTGAGTTCATATATTATTTGGGATTTAAAACTTATTTCTTACTGGCTTCCTAGCAGGAAGCCTATCTATGCTACACCAGAAATGGTTCCTTCTGCACTACCATAATCTAGTATCAAAGCAAAAAAAAAGTCCTAAAATCTGTGGTAAATATTAGGTGCATGTATGCAGCATTTATTATTTAAAATCTTGTATTCTGTTCTTTTTCAATTCAAGCTCTTTTGAATAACAGGGAGGAAAAAGGCACCTGAAATAAGTACACACATTTCAGAGATAATTTCTAACAAACCCGAAATGTGCTTATCAGCATACACACTATATGTAAATGCAAATGAAATGTGCTCATCGGCATACACACTGTATGTAAATGCTTAGCATGAAATAATTTTACTCTGGTTAGGATGCATTTCAGTGGACAAAAGGGAGGAAAATAAACAGGGTAAGAGTTCAAGCTTTCAATGTATGCATTGAATAAATACCACCAGTATAGACTAAAAGAGCTACAACGGTAAATGCAAGTACATAAAAACATATATATGTGAGCTTTCCATCATCCCATAGGATTTACCAAAGATACACTCTATCTGTTCACAAGTTTGTGTGTCATCTACAGCACAGCATGAAGATTAGACTGCCTATATAGCCTAATGCTTTGTTGATAAGTTTACCTAGCCACAGCTCCAATGATCAGTTCTCCCTTTCGCAGGAAGATCAAATGACTTGCAAATGCTTCTGCTGACTTCATTTTCCTCTTGATCCTCAGCACTAACAGCTGAAGTTTTAAAAGTGGCACTTCTGAAAAAGCTTAGGAGACTGTAAGAGTGCTAACTTGCCTCATACATAATTTCCTGCTGGCAGTTTATATTTTTTATTAGGAGTAAAGTGCAGATTTGTATAAATGAGTGGTAAATTCAGTTTCCTCATGTTGTAATGAAGAGCTGTAACAGCTTGACTCTAGAGATACTTTTATTTATTTTCAGTCCAGGCTTGGACACGTTTTGCATGAGAGATGATTTGAATTTCTATACTACCTAGGTTCTACTTTCACACTCCAACAGCAAATGTTAAATCACACAATGTAATATTTTCTTGTGGTCCTCTATACACTTCTTTTTAAAAAATGCCTACGATATGAAAAAGTGTCTATCAGAAAATTAAAAGACCGAAACCTCGTTTGAAAATTACTAGCTCTTCAAAAAATCCAATTAATTAGCAAGTAGGTTTTAGGCAAATCCATCTGCCCATTCCAAAAGACAATTAATATCTCTGCCCAGAACATTAAATCTTACATGGCCACAGAAGTACCGACACTTAATTCAATACTGTACCATGTTGCTAGAGGGAAAATATAGAGCAGCTCTTTTGTAAACCCTATTAAAAATGTATGAGGTATTTTTTATTTTGGAAAATTTAATTTTTTAATCCATAGCCCTTAAATGTCACGCACACTAAAACCCAACATGCATTCTAAGCAAAGCAGATCAGAAGCAAGCAGCATATAACAAGAGCTATTTGCATGGAATCAGAACACCAGTCTTAGCATGAGTAGGTCACGTCTGTACAGCAAGCTCATAGACAATATGAATTTTCTCACTATGAAAACCTTTAGTCCCAAACTACTTTCACGGCAATTGTGACACACGTATTTTATAAAGTCACGAGAATCATAGAATCATCAAGGTTTTAGGAGACCTCTAGAATCACTGAGTCTAACCATTAGCTGCCACTCTGCCGTAATCGCTAAATCCTAAACCATATCCTCCAGCACCAGACCCAGACACCTTTTAAACACTTCCAGGGATGTGACTCCACCACCTCCCTGGGCAACCTATTTCACTGCCTGAGCACCGTAATAGTGAAAAGAATTTTCCCAACATCTAATCTGAATCTCTCCTGTCTCAGTTTATGACCGCTACGTCTAGTCCTCTCACTGTGGCAGAAGAGAACACCCCTCACCTCTCTATAATTCCCTTTCAGGTAGTTGTAGCAAGTATGAGGTCACCCCTGAGCTGCCTCTTTTCAAGGCTAAACAAACCCAATTCCCTCAACCGTCCCCATAGCACATGTTTTCCAGACCTTTTATCAGCCTCGTTGCCCTTTGTTGGACTCACTCCAGCACCTCAATGTCCTTTTCAAACTGAGGGGCCCAAAATTGAACACAGTACTCAAGTACACTGCTGAGTACAGGGGGATGATCACTTCCCTGGCCACACTAGGCCAAACTGGCCTAGTGGCCACACTATTCTTGATAGAGACCAAGATGCCACTGGCCTTCTTGGCCTGAGCACACTCTTGGCTCACACTAAGCCAGCTGTCCACCAGCACTCCCAAATCACTTTCTGGCAAACAACACTTGAGCCACTCTTCCTCCAGCCTGTAGCACTGCATGGAGTTGTTGTGTCCCAAGGGCGGGGCCTGGCACTTTGCCTTACTGAACCTCATGCAGTTGTCTTCAGCCCAATGATCAAGTTGGTTCAGGTCTCTCTGTAAAGCTTTCCTACCCTCAGGCAGATCAACACTCCCACCCAACTTGTGTCATCTGCAGATAGTTACTGAGGCTGCACTCAATCCCCATGTCCAGATCATCAATAAAAATGTTAAATAGGACTGGCCCCATATTGAGCCCTGGGGAACACTACTAGTGGTTGGCTGACAATTGGATTTAACTACATTATCCACAACTCTCTGGGCCCATCCATCCATCCAGTTTTTTACCCATCCAAGAGTCCACCCAGCCTGTTTTTCTAGAAGTATGCTGTGGGAGACAGTGTCAAATGCCTTACTGAAATTCAGATCGACCACACAGACCACATACACAGCTTTCCCTTCAACCACACTAAGTGGGTCACTTTGTCATAGAAGGAGATCAGGCTGCCCAAGCAGGACCCTCCTTTCATAAATCCATGTTGGTTGGGCATGATGGCCTTACATGTGCCATGAGCTGGCATTGAGGATCATCTCCTTCATCACCTTGCCCAGAAGAAAATGCGTCTAATTTTTTTTAAAACAGATACCTGTATTTGCTTTTGCCCAAGTAGAACTGACAGAGGACAGAAAAAAATAAATCAAATAGGGAAAAAAATATGATTAAATAAACCCAAGTTACAAAATGCATTTCTTCCTGTATTAGAAATGACATCAAGAGACTTTAAAGCACACTACAGGAATATCTAGTAATGTCATGGCCGCCAGAGATACAGCCTTGAAGAAGGAAACTATTTTTGTTATAGAATGGCTTGGCTTGGAATGGACCTGAAAGATCGTGTAGTTCCACCCCCTCTTTCCTGGGCAAGGATGCCACTCAGTAGATCAAGTTGCTCTGGACCCCATTCAACCTGGCCTTGAACACTTCAAGGGATGGAAAGTGCAACAGAAGGATTTTCTGTTGCAACATCAGAAAAGCAAAGGATCAGAAAAACACGGGCATACTTAATGCCTGACTCTGTTCCTAATCCAAGGAGATCCCAAAGCCCTGGTCTGAAAATCCTTTAGAACTTACTTTTCTTGAAATCACCTCAACACTCCAGAAAGAAACACCTTTTGTCATGCTCTGCTAACCATAACTTCAACTCCATTTATATTCCATCAATTTCAATCAGTAACCTCTCTTCAGACTTTCTCTTCTCCCTTAATGCGTTTGCAGGGAAGTATTTCAAACACTTTGGGATTGCTGTCGTAAGTCCCTGAAACTACCTCTGGAAACAGGGTGTCTGGCCCTTAAAGTCATCAGCTATTAACTGATTTTTCACCAATCTAACTACAGTTTGGAAAGAACCTTTGCATGTGTCACATCTGTTTAACTGACAAAATAAACTTGGAAATATACTCTTTGTCATTATGACTTTTGTTTAGTGTTACAGTAATAGACCCAATTGGCCCTTCAGTAGGTAGAGGAAATGTCCAGGCAAAGCTTCTCTTAAGAGATAATTAGCTTTCAAGAATAAAAAAATATACAATATTTTCAGATGTTTTGTTTTTCACTGTGAACACCCTGAAACCAATGACTTTTAAGGCAGTGCATGTGCATCCCCATCAGACAGCCTTTCACACACCAGCTGGATTTCTTGAGGCTCATGTGTGATTATTTGTCTTATAACCTTCAACAGACCTCTGTTTATAAGCTTATCCCATCTTTCCTTAAAATTATGTAAAATGTTTGCACCCACATTTTTGGGCAAGGATTTCCAAAGGACTATTACTTCTTAGGAGACTGTATCAACATTTCAGCTTCAATTAAAAAAACCCACATCCTGACATATCAGCTCAGTTTATAAACTTAGGATCAGTAAATGACAGTTGTATTGCTAATCTCAGTAAATGTCTTCCCTCCATCTTGTCAAATTGAAGGGAATATATTAAGATTCTACTTAAAGGTTATACTACATTTTATCCACTCAGCTTTAGAAAGATATATTTTATAATGCAATAATGAGGGATTTGCTTTAACTCCCAAAACACCTTATCTCGCAGTTCAGTTTTTACCACCTTTAGTCCAATTTTTCCTTACTGAAGCATCTAGTTTTCTCTCCACACATAGAACTCATGATCTGTGAGCCTTTTACTTCCTTTCAGAAAAAAAGAAGATGCTTAACTCCAGGAATAGGCAAAATATGACTTTGGAATATGAACAAACTTTATAAAAGCATAATTTCCTGCTTTTTAGTTGTAATCAATATACAGTTATTAAAAGTAAGAATGACATGTTGATTCCAAAAAAATTTATTTTTATTATGAAATTACATTGGTAATGCAACAGAATTACTGCTCACCATCAACCCTCTTGCAAAAATGTATTCTTTTCTGAATTTTTTTTCAACACCTGGGTAACTTCTTCAATTCTGCATTCCCATTCCTAAAGCTGAAACACCTTTCTTTTATGAAACAGCTGTTTATGAAACGGTTGCATAGAATTAGGAATTACTGAATATCGTATTATTTTTAAGTAAACAAAAAGTACAATAATTGATGCAATTGCAGTTTATTCAGAGTAAGTACATATTATTACCTTTACATTTAAGCTTTGCAAATTTAAGAACAAAATGTTTCCTTTTTCTATCAAATTATAACTATTATTAAACTAATTACTTGTTATTGAATTTACAGTAAAAAAGAGTTAACTGATTTTTATTTGTTTTGCTGCCAAAGTGCCTACTCCATCCCTAGACAGTAAAATATTCTTCCTTCCTTGTGCAAACCCCCTATGCAAGGTTCAATTCATCTGCTTACTCTCTCTACTTTGTAAAAATATAGTCTGTTGCTCTATTGTAGAAAATTCCCAGCAACGTGCTACCAAACACTAGACTCTGCCTAAACATATCTAAATATGTTTCACATGTTTGTATGCCTGTAGGTGACAGCATATTAGGCTAATGTAAAAAGGATTTCCATCGAGACAAATCTGGTAATGACTTGCAATAGTTGCCTCCTGTGCATCAGCTTATGCAAAAAGAACAGCTGATGTCTATGTACATCCAACTGGTTAAAGCTGCACAATTCAGAAGAGTTCAGCTGACATACTTTTATCCATAAAGAGTAAACTGAGTAATGTGAGTCAACTTCTCAAATCCACAAAGATTTTTAGGTAGAATGTAGATGTTACATTCTCATAATAGCTTAGCCTCTTCGAACCATTGCAAAGTTAATACGAGACCACACGGTAGGAAGTACTGTCACCTAGCCACCCCAAAACTAAGTGTGCAGCAGATTTTTTTCTCTACTTAAACTTCAGAGAGAATAATTTCAATATTAAAGCGTTAATGTGTCTGAATTTAGTAAGTAAATTAAATAAACTCCTATTTCTCTAAAACAAAGAGAAATTTAATCTAAAATACGGTTTATAGCACACAGAGCATTAGTACCCATTAAATTGTTATAGGAAGTAAAATTTTATCTGGGGGATGTATAAGTAGACTATTCAAATTTCTTAGTCGTAGCTGGAATCTATAGTAAGCTAAACGAGTAATACTGGAATATTCACATATGTAAACATTTACATCCAATTTATTTACTTTTTAAGGTTGCATTTTTCCCCATCATAAGCAATGTGAAGTGTTTCATCAAGCCTTCTCTTTACCATGAAAACTTGTAATTAAGAACAAAGTAATATTTTCACCACCTTTAACAGAATTCTGTGATTTTTGTCTGCAACTGTAATAACACCACTACAATTAACACCTAAGATTTTTTAATAAACACATATACTTATGTCCACTGCTTTATTATAGAAATAAACAATAGGCAGGCTTATCATTCTCCGAATATGAAAAAAACCCCAAGACGAATACACCATTAAACCATAATCTACTCTAATCACTTGATGCCTCTTGAGTCATAAAGTAACACTCAATGTTTAAGATTCTGCAGGAAAGCAGGGTAAAGAGACATTAAAGAGAAAAAAAAAAGTCTACAAGACACATATTCTACATACAGGAAAATATTTCAATATGCTGAAAGTGATTTTCTCTCTCCAAGTATCTGCCACAGCATTTTTTAGGAACAGTATCTATACTTATGCAGTTGTTAATATTAGCATGACAGTTCTCTATTCTGGCTCAAGCCTGTTATGCTTACAAAATTCAACACAACGGCAGCACAGTTCTAGCTGAAGGTCTTGCTGTGTCTCCCCAGCTGCCTATGCAACAATCTCAAACACAGGCAGCAGAGACAATCTTTGTTCTTCATTTAGCAAGCCTTTATTTGTTGACAGCTTTGAATTTTTTTCCTTTTTACCTTTGCAGTAACAAAGAAAACAAAGAACTTGTTGAATGCACATTATTGCCTAGACCTTGTGTACAGAAGTAGTTTAGTATTTGATAACTCTGAAAATTTACTGGCATTTGTGTAATACAAAACAGCTCAACATTTGGACAGCTTATGATTTCATAGTGCATCTGCAGAGCTCATGCATAATACATACTTTTCCGAGGTTCATCCAAATAAGAGGAACTGAACAGACAGTAATCTGTGCTTAGGACATGGACATAGTCTTAGTTGGAAAATTTAATGCTACACTGAATATCCTTTCAGAATTATTTTGCAATAGCTAGTTTGAATATTTAGGAAGTTCAACCCTCATGAATGGTCTTTGCAAATCTAGTGGCCATACATGCAGAGAAATACAATATTTAGTTTTCTACATCATCAAGCATGAAGTGTAGAGGGTATCTGGAATGAGGAAGGGATACAGATACTAAGAGTAGTGAACACTTTGTATTTAACACAACAACACGGGTGTAATTTTACACCACTATATGTAGAGAAGACAGACCAGTATAAATAGGCAAGGAGAACATCAAAAGTAAGTAATTAATGACGTGCTTGAAGATGTTTTATATCAGCACCCCCAAATTTCTTCACACTGCAGAATTCCTTATGTTTCTTACAAAGCATAAATACAATACAAAGGAGCTTAAATATCCTTGAGAGAGAAAGGCATCAGGGTAAAAGAACATCGGAATGAAAACCCATGGGGCATAAATTAGCCAAATATTGAGCTCAAATTCAAATGAAGGTTCCTAAACACTGTGACAGATGGCCGGGCCCAGAGAGTGACTGAAAGTCACTTTCCGTAGACTCTGTAGCTCTTCAGTTCTTGAGCATGACTTCAGTTTAACAAAAATTGACATTGCAATGTTAGTCCTATCTCTGTAATACATATTCATGCTTGATACACGAAAAGCTGACCATGACTTGTTTTTAAATCAGAATTGAACTTGAATTCTCTGGTTTGTTATTCATACAAACTTTAACCAATATCAAGGCAAAATTTTCCAGCCTTCAGTGCCAAGAAGGGTGAAAGGAATAGGTCTGGAGAAAAGATCTATTACAAATGTTTTCCATAATGATATTCTGAGTAGCCTGCTCTGTTGATGAAGCAAATGCGTAAAATCTATGTAAGACACGATAACATATAGATAGTCATATATCTATGGTGTCCTCACCATAAGAAGGACATGGAACTATTGGAGCAAGTCCAGAGGAGACCACCAAGTTGCTAAGAGCACTGGAGCATCTCCCCTATAAGGAGAGGCTGAGGGAGTTGGGATTGTTTAGCCTGGAGGAGAGAAGGCTCAGGGGAGACTTTATCACCCTCTACAAGTACCTGAAAGGAGGCTGAAAGTCAGGTGGCAGTTGGTGTCTTCGCCCAGGCAACCAGC
>NW_008667064.1:0-480 GCF_000695815.1 Acanthisitta chloris | reverse complement strand
ACAAATGTTATCACTTCAAATGTCTCCTACTTCCTCTTTCAAATTCGGTACAACATGGTTAAGATTTATCCCAAATATGGAATATGTTGCCTTTCAGAACCCAAATAATTCAATAAATTGTTGTTCCTCATTTTTGTTTTGAGGTACTGCAGAATCCAAAATCTTCTGTTTAGCTTTGGGCAGTGTCTCCCAATGCTCACAATGCCACCAAATTCCTGGAATTTCATGGTTTGGGAGGTCCTTGGATTTTAGCAGGGTTAATTTCCCAACCTTTCTGTTTAATATGATCTCTAATTAATTCAAGGACTTGTTGTGCTTCCTCCTCCTGCTCCCCTGCATCAGAATGTCACTATATAATGAGTTATTTGCACCTGAGAGGGCAATGCTCTCTCATCCAAGTGCTCAGACACAGTTCCACGACACGTGCTTGCACTGTGCACCCATCCCTGGGGTAATCTAGTGAAAGTATACAGTTGCCCC
>NW_008667063.1:0-2577 GCF_000695815.1 Acanthisitta chloris | reverse complement strand
GGAACGGGGAACGGCGCCGGGGAATGGGGACAGGGGTGCGCCTCGGGAATAGAGATCAGCCCTAGGGAATGTGGTACCAACCTCAGGGAACAGGGACAGGGACGGGACCTGGGGAATGGGGACAGGCCTACAGTGATAGGGACAAGCTCTGGGAAACGGGGACGAATCCATAGTGACAGGGATGGGCTCTGGGGAACGGGAACGGGGATGAGCCCATGGTGACCGGGATGGGCCCCGAGTAAAATGAGGACAAGCCCCAGGGAACAGGGCCTGTCCACGGTGACAGGGACAGGGCCCAGGTAATGGGAATGTGCTGGTTTTAGCCGGGGATGGAGTTCTTTTTTTTTTTTTCTCTCGATAGCTAGTGTAGTGCAGCGTTTGGATTCAGAGTGATAATACCGTTGATAGCACACTGATGTTTTGGTTTCTGCTAAGTAGTATTTATCCTAAATCAAGTACAAACCCCAGCTCACAGGGATGTACCCAGGGTGACAGGGCCAAGGATGTGGCCCAGGTGACTGTGCAGCCGTTGGCGCTGGGGAGTTGCGCAGAGCTGCATGGACACAGCTCCTCCGGTGCTTGTCCCTGTCCCCAGGGAAGAGGGGGAGCAGAACATCCCCACCAGTATTTCAGTCATGTTGGGCCCTACCGGTAACCTCACTGGTGAGATGGTGCTCCTACCTGTCCTGCTCCCCCCTAAGGGATCACTGCTCACCTGGCTGCTGGGATGGATCCCAGGAACTTGTCCCTGAGCCTCACTGGGATGTCTGGGAATGTCCCCTGTGACACAGCCGAATCCGTAGAAGCTCCGGACCCTGTGGGGCTCTCCCGGGGCAGCAGTGGGGCTCAAGGGGGACAAGGGGGGGAACCCCACGGTAGAGTGTCCTGTACTTCCAGGTGCCAGCGGCGAGTGAGGGTGAGGCAGCTGTTCTGCCGGAGCAGGAGTGGGGGAATGTGGACAGCCGGGAGCTCCGTATCATCGCTGTGAAGGGGAACTACGAGGCTGTGGTCCCTCTTGGTGAGGATCAGTCAGATCATGTCCAAGGCATCCTCATCCCTGGGCTGATCCAGCTTCTGAGCCCTCCCCACGTGGAATGTAGGGGAGTTCCAGGTGACATGTCCTGCAGCCGGTGTCTCTGCACCATTTTTTCCTGGGACATGGGCTGTACACACACCACCCTGCAGAGATTTGCTGCAGAGAGTCCTAAATTTTAGCACTAATTAATTTGGGGCTAAAATTTTAAAGACTGAGTGTCCAAGAGGCACTTCCTGGGATAACCCAAATCATCTGCCTGGTTTGGCTGGTGCCAGCCTGTGCGCTCAGATAGTCCAGTAACCCCTTTTTGGCTGGTCCCCACTGTCAGCAGCTTATCCTCTCACTTCCTCCTTCCCAGGGCCCGGTAACGCTGGCTCCAAACCCACACCGCTGGCACCAGCTGAGGATCCAGGGACCTCTGGGCTGCCAGAGAAGGGAGCAGTACCAGGACAGCTTGGTGATGGTGCGTGACAGTAGTGGGGGCTGAAGACAGGACTAACGACCCTCCCGGGCTGGCAGAATCCATAAGGGTGGAAAATGGGAAGACCTGGGGCAAGGCTCGGTGAGGGCGGCCCTGGGACTGGGTGCCTGCGGGTGGATGTTCCCTCCTGCTCCAGGAAGGTTTTGCTCTGATCCTTTTCCCTGGATTCACCCACTTAAACTGCCATTCCTGATGGAGTTCCTTCCATAATGGAGGACTCCACAGCTCAGCTTTGCTTTCACATTTCCTCTGGTTTGGTTTCTTTGTGAGGACTGTATTGTCAGTCCATCATATCCAGCATGTCCAGGGCAGGGGGGGAGTCCCCATCCCTGGAGGGATTTAGTAGCCATGTGGTTGTGGCACTTGGGGACATGGTTAGTGGTGGCCTTGGCAGTCCTTGGGTTAATAGTTGGACCTGATCATCTCAGTGGGATTTTCCAATGTCAGTGATTCCGCGATTCCACGATTCTATGTCTGTGAGGTCGACCAAGGTGCCCAGTCAACCCCCTTCCACCTCATGTCCTCCTGGTAAATCCTTTCATTCTGTGCCAGTTCCTCTCGCTGATGTGATGCGGAAGCTCCGCTCCTGCTCCTCTTCCTGTTCTGGGGCTGCAGGCATGGGAGAGCTCCCATTCCTAAGAATGAACTGTTGTCTTTCCACAGCTGAGATGATCGTGATCAAGACGGAAGAGCAGCAACCACAGGAGGACGGAGCTGAGCTCCTGGCTCTGTCCATGGCACCTGCAGAGAGGTTGGAAGAGGAGGTTCCCCTCAGTCAGGAGCAGCCAGTGCCCTGGGAGAGCCATGGCATGGCCGGGCCAAGGGTGGCCGGAGCTGGCATGGAGGAATTCTGCACACATGGCGCCGCCCCGCCGGAATTCAAGCCGGTGGTAGTGCCAGTGGAGGCTCACCCTGCCCCAGTCCTGCCCTTCCCGACAGAGCACGCACTGGGCGCGGGCACGGAGCAGCCGTTTGCCCTTCCCCAGGGAATGCCGCTGGGAGAAGACCCCAGCACAGCTGTGGTCTCGCCACAGCCTGGCTGGGAGCAGCACGGTCCCTG
>NW_008667062.1:1591-2879 GCF_000695815.1 Acanthisitta chloris | reverse complement strand
GCAGCACCCACCGCGGCCACTTGCCACAGTGTGGCCGGTGTAGGGTGACATCAGATGTGAGAATCGGGACTTGGGGACCACACCCTGAGATGCTGGAGGGCCTGGAGAAAAGTATTTTTTCTCCTTTTCCCAGCTGTGCCCAGCCATGTCCTTTTGTTTTGTTGATCAGGAGTGCACTCCTCAGTGTGTCCCATCCCAGCTCTGCAATGGAAGCACGTGGGACATGCTGGGGCAAAGTCATAGAGGGGATGGGCGAACTCCCCACAGCAGAATGTCACTAAGCTCCAAGGGGACAGTTTCATCATGACAGACAGGGAATGCAGCACATGGGCCAAAGAGGGTACAAGCCCCCTTGGGAGCTAATTCTTGGGTATCCTAGCATGGGACACTGGGGCACAGGAGCCTCCCTGCACCATGGCAGGGAGCTGGGGAAGGATATGAACATGTGGCTGCAGACTGGGAGTTGCTCATACACCTCCTGGGTGACATCACTCCCCTGGGACCATGCACTGGGAAGAGACCCAGCTCCCCTCTGTGTCAGGCAGTGGACGCCAGGCAGTGGCACTGGGGTGAATGACTACAAGTGAGCCCAGCATGGTGCTCCACACCCTGCCATGGCCCCATGGGACTTGCCCACCCATCCTGCCCCTTGTGATCCCATTCATCCAGGCTCCTCCGGGGCTGCACTTCCCAGCTTGGCACAGGCAGTGGGCTGGGGAGCCAGCATGGGGCTGAGGGGTGGCTGCACCCGAGGACCCTGAGCTAATGGATTTGGAGTTTCCAAGGTCAGGCTCCCACTGCGAGCAAGAAAAACATTCCCAGGGAAGGGCCATGGGAAAGGCCCCCCCTGCGGCACTCCCAGCCACTGCCTCATAGCCCAGCCTGGCATCCCAGGCTGCTCGTGCAAGGAGGTGGCTGTGTCCCCCTGAGGAGGGGTGCTGGACAAAGGCTGGGTCACACCAGCTGCCCAAGGGGTACATGGTGTGGTGAGGGTGCCCGGCTGTGCCAGAAGGGGATTGGGGGAAGGGGGGGTCATGCATGGGGTGTAGGAGGTGTTGTACAGTTCTGGGGGATGAGGGAGGAGACGGTATGCTTGGCCAGGGCGGGGGACGCGTGTGCCAGTTCCCAGACAGCCAGCTCAATATCCATCCTATCCCCCCTGCATGGGCACTGACCCCTCCCTCTGCACTTGCAGCGAGCATGGACCAGCGACAGGGGCTACCAGAGCTGAGACCTGCAGGACCTGCCACGCACCTGCAGCCCAAGGTGAGCCCAGGTGTGTCTGGCC
>NW_008667062.1:283-1558 GCF_000695815.1 Acanthisitta chloris | reverse complement strand
CATCCCCAGCTCATGGAGCCTTGTCTCAGGTGTGGGGGTCCTGGTTGGGGCTCACGGTGCTGTGCTGTGCTTTGTCGTAGGAGGGAACACTGTGGGGGCTCCTCGCCATCCTGTCACTGTTGGCTGGGCTGGCCACAGGCACCCTGCGAACACCACACTGCAACGAGACGCTGGACGCAGCCCCCACGCCGCAGGGCATGGCCACTGCCAGCCCATCTGTGGAGTCTGGTGTGGAGGCACCACTCGCCGCTGCCTGGAGCCAGCTGTATGGTGTGTGTTGGGACAGGATCCCCAGTCTGGGCATGTGAGCCCCATGTGTGTGGCACGGGCAGGTTAGGAGCAGCCGTGGGGAGCCCCAGCCTGTGTGGGGGCGGGCAGTGGCTGCACACTGGGGCTGGGCTGAGGGACACTCAACACATGGAGCCCTGTACCTCATGGTGGGGGTGGCGGCAGAGCCCTAGAGATGAGAAGATTCTTGGCTGTGTACCCATTCACCCCACTGCCTCGTGGGCACCCAGCCAGTGCCATGGTGGGTGGTCAGGAGGGATTCGTAGGTCACGGTGGGGGCAGGCAGGCTCAGGTGGCCCCAGGAGGGCAATGGGTGCGGGATGGGGTCTGATGGTGCCATATCCTCCACGTGCAGGGGACAACACGACGACAGGTGGCCCAGGCACCTCAGAGCTGGCAGATGACCTGCTGCTTCGTGCTGAGCGCTCACCACCGGCTGCTGGCAAAGCCAAGAAGGGGGCACGGAAACCCTCACGAGGCAGCCGCGGGGGCAACTGCCACATTCGCAACCTGATGGTGAAGGTGCGCGACCTGGGCCTGGGCTTCAACTCGGACGAGATCGTACTCTTCAAGTACTGCAGCGGGTCCTGCCACCGGGCACGCAGCAACTATGACCTGACGCTGGGCAGCCTGCTGCGACCGCAGCCCATCGCCCCAGGGCCTTTTTTTTGCCGACCCACCCGCTATGAGGCTGTCTCCTTCATGGACGTGGAGAACACATGGCAGACAGTGGAGAAGCTCTCAGCAGCTGAGTGCAGCTGTATTGGCTGAGGAGAGGGCTGCCGGCTTGACCCCAGCTCGACACATACCGTCAGACTCTGGCTTGCTGGCAGACCCCAGCTTGCCACGTGCAGTGGCACTGGCGCTCAGAGGAAGGGTCTGGCAGAGGCGTCTCCCCAATCTTATGTGGCCACAAAGGACCGAGGCGAGATGGAGCCGTCACTGGGGTGTGGGTAGCCAAGCCCCCCCCTGTGCAGTGCCAAGCAG
>NW_008667062.1:0-239 GCF_000695815.1 Acanthisitta chloris | reverse complement strand
CTATGTGGGGTCCTGCCCGGATGCACTCCAGCTCAGCCCTGGGAGAGGAGCCGAGGGGAGTATGGACCATCCCCACCACTCACAGGGGTCTGCCAGCCCAGCCTCCACCATCAGCACTTCTCCAGCACTGCTTTAGGGGAGGGGGCTAAGCATCACCCAAGCTTCAGAGATCAGCCGTGGCCGAAGCTGCCCTGCAGGGAAGGGGTGTCCCTGAGGACAAGGATGCAGGGGGGCCAAAC
>NW_008667061.1:288-1556 GCF_000695815.1 Acanthisitta chloris | reverse complement strand
GACAACCCACAAGGCTGCCAGCGTAGGTACCAGGGTGGCACCCACCGGGGTCAGGCGTGTGGTTCAGCATTGCTGGACACTGCTGGCTCTCCATGCAGGGTGCCAGTGTGACCCCCGTGGCACGGTGGCCGAGGGCAGCCGGTGTGACCCTGTCAGCGGAGAGTGCTTCTGCAAGCGGCTGGTGACTGGGCGCTACTGCAACCAGTGCCTGGTGAGTGGGGCTGTGCCAGGACCCATGCACGGTGCTGGGGACTGTAGCACCGCAGCTGAGTGCTCCTTAACACCCTTACCCTCTGCAGCCTGAGCACTGGGGGCTGAGCCACGACCTCCAGGGCTGCCGACCCTGTGACTGTGACGTGGGAGGTGCCCGCAACAACCTGTGAGTCTTTGTGGGGATGCAGGGGGCAAGGGGCATCCCTGCTGGCATCAGGGCTGATGGTGCTGTGGGGATACCAGGTGTGCCATGGAGACAGGGCAGTGCCAGTGCCGCAGCCATGTGATGGGACGACAGTGCGAACAGGTGGAGCCTGGTTTCTACCGCATCAACCTGGACCATTACACCTATGAGGCTGAAGATGCTCGGCTGCATCAGGTAAGGGATGAAGGTGTCCCTGGGGAGGACATCAGGCAGAGCAGGTGCCCAAGCCAGCAGACACTGGTCTGCCTCACTGCCCAGAGAACAGCAGTGCCTACTGGCCAAGGCAATTTTTAGGGTCCCATTTCACAACCCCTGCTTGCACCAGGGCTCGGTGGTGGAGCGTGAGCCCCCCATGGACCGCCCGGCTTCATGGACGGGGACAGGCTTTGCCCGCATGTTAGAAGGTGGCTGGTTGGAGTTTCACGTGAACAATGTACCTTTCTCCACTGAGTACGATGTGATCATCCGCTATGAGCCCCAGGTGAGCACCAGATGGTGAAGCTGGCAGTGAGATGTAGCACTGAACTGGGAGATAGTGGTGGGGTGTGCCAGACAGTGAGGCCTTTTCACACTGCCCCTTCTCTGCTGGCAGCACCCAGAGGCCTGGCAGGAGGTGAGGCTGAGGGTGCTGCGCCCCAGCCCTGTCTCTGCCAGCAGTCCTTGTGGAAACACCATCCCAGCTGATGACCAGCTCTCCACTAGCCTACCCTCTGGTGCCAGGTGAGCACCTCACTGGGGCTGCTCTGTGCTGGGGCTCACTGGAGGCACATGGCTGCCCTTGCTCTGTTTTCCCCCCACTCAGGCATGTGGTGCTGCCCCAGCCTGTCTGTCTGGAGCAGGGTGTCTCCTA
>NW_008667061.1:0-237 GCF_000695815.1 Acanthisitta chloris | reverse complement strand
GCTCATTGATTCGGTGAGGGGCAGACGGGCAGTGGGATGGGGGGCAGCAACCCTTCAGAGGGACCGGATACAGCCACAGGGGACATGGGGAGAGAGGGGCCTGACATCTCACTGACTCGCCTCACAGCTGGTGCTCCTGCCCCGCTACTCCTCGCTGGAGATGTTCATTGCGGGTGACCCTGGCTCCATGGAGCGCCAGAAGACCTTCGAGCGGTACCGCTGTGCCCAGCCCTTCCA
>NW_008667060.1:0-390 GCF_000695815.1 Acanthisitta chloris | reverse complement strand
TAAAAACTTGTTTATTATTGGCTCAATTCCTCTTTTATCTTCCAGTCTAAGAGAATATTGCCTTCTAGACACTGGTTTAGTTGCTTTCTGCAATTTTATCTCTATGGGTTCAGCTCGCTTTGCTCTTCCTGCATTTCTGTTGCCCAAACTCCTGGATATACCTGGTCTAATAACTGCTCTGAATTTTGGTTGCTATATATATTTTTATTCTCAATAGTTGCTAAACTCAAAGCTGCTATCAAATGGTCCTCTCTAAATTCTACCTTTCCTTTTTTAAATTCTCTCACAGCTCCAAAATTTTCTAATAAATCTCTTCCCAACAGTGATTTAGGTGAATTGGGCTAGTATAAAAACTGATTAATACCCATTTGTTTACCTATTGCAAATTTA
>NW_008667059.1:6858-10107 GCF_000695815.1 Acanthisitta chloris | reverse complement strand
GGAGGAAGACGAGGAGCTGAGGGTCCGGCCTGAATGCTTGTAGGCTGCGACAAGCTCCTGCAGCCGCTCCGGCGTGGGCTCCCACTTGGCAAAGCCGGCGCTGTTCTGCAGGAAGATGACGGCTGTGTTGTGCACAGCCTTGTAGTACATCTCCTCTCTGCAAGGGAAGAGCGCAGACATCAGCACCTCCACTGGCCCCTGCCCAAAGTCGACACCCACCCCTCCTCTTCCTGCCTGCAATCATTAGGACAAGTATTCACCTCTGCCCTTCCTCTCATTACGCTGAGGAAATGCAGGCACAGTGCGGCCTTCGGCAATTCCGTGTACAGCCGAGGCTCCGGAGCTTTCAGAGGGAAGCACTGATGCAGCAGAGCTGTGTTGCTCTCTACCAGCACACGTGCTGGGGGACCTTGCTGTCCATACAGAAGGGACTCAGCACAGTGAGGCATCAGTCCTAACCAGTTATGGAGAGCTTTAGTGTTCAGGCACTTGTGGCTTAAGCAAATTGTTGCTCAAACTTGTTGCCTCAGCAGCAGAGCAGGGGTCAGACTGCCCCCACCGCCCCTTGCCTCGGCTCCCTGCAGTGACACTCAGCTGCTGCAGCACAGGTGGCTCACATGCCCAAGGACTGGCAGAGGAGCACAGAGCAGCACCACAGGTGTGCCCTGTTCTGGCTGGACTCGTGCCCAAGGCGTGTACCTCTCACAAGCTCTGTTAGCAGTCATTAAACTGATATGGAATTCACAATGCTGTCTGCCCATCCTAAACACCCAGGGTGATGATGCGCTACATTTGTCCTTGCCTGCTCCCTGCTTCCCACTGATCTCAGTTGGGAGAGGATATTTCTGTCACACAGCTTCAGAGCCGTGTTCCCAGAAGGATCTGAGAACAAAGCCTACTTTTTGCAGACGTGCTGGGACCCGCTGCGGTACTCGTGATCGAAGGCTGGCAGGATGAGCTGGTGCCGCTTGAACTTGCTCTGCTCCATGCGGGTCAGGGCTGGCGTGGGGGGGTCTCGCCACTCGGGGATGAAGACGATGAAGGAGAGCGGCTCGCTGGAGCTCTCCAGCAGTTTCTAGCGCAACAAGGAAAGGAATAATCTCAGCACTGGCTGAGCAATGACGTGCCTAACGAGTCCTGTGGAAACGCTTCTGCTTTGAGAGCAGTGCTGCAGCCGTCACCCTCCTCTGCCCCACCGTGAGGGGGCAGGAGTGGTGGGGAGCACAGAACAGATGGCACAGCTCTATCCCGAACAACCCCACTGGTGAGCAGACATACCTCAAAGTGAGAGACCATGGCATCCATCAGCTCCTCACAAAACGGAGGATTTGCCTCAAAAGAGCCACTTATAGGGAAGAAATCCAGGCACGGGCTGGAGAAAAAGGCAAAGATCTCTATCAGCTCGTCCTGAGTCATCCCACAGGCATGCACCCACACAGACACACAGCTGGGGAACATAAGACTCACCCCCTGGATCCAAAATACCCGTCTGTGTCCAAGAAGGCCGAACAGTACTGTTTAAAATAGCAATTCAGGGGCGAGGCAAAGCATTCAAAACTCACTCCGAAGAGCTTGTGAAGGACTTCGAAGACATGCACGGGAAGTGCCCCTTGCAGACCAGTCCCTTCGTAGAGACCCACACCGAACATCATCTGAGGAGAGCAAACCCTGGTGAGCTGTGCCTGCTGCTCCCTTCACTGTCCCAGGGCCACACGTCCATGCACCTACTCCTCTACGAAAGCAGGGCCCCCTCGTCCTTTCTCAAGTTCATGTAGGTCCCTGCATATACCCAAGAATGCTCTTTAGAGATTTCATCCAACTGTGGCCCCACAAGCCATTGCTTTTCATGTGTAACTCCAAAAGCCTTCAGCTGCCTCTTAGAGTCACAGACTACTAACGATTTCCTTCACAAAAATCTTTATCCTCACTGACATCTCCTGTCAAAACCACAAACGCTCCCCAGACCACAGTCTTACACAGTTCACAGACATCAGCACACTGGGAGCAGAAAACAGGCCCTGTTTAAAGCCTGTATTGCTCCAGACTCCCAGAGACATGGCTCTTCCCAGATCACAAACAAATTCAGTCCCCAGTGCTGCCATGGCTTTCTGATGCACAGCTGTGGGGAGAACACACCTGGTATCGACGGAGAAGGCACCAAACCCTGGGCAGGAACTTTTCAAAGCCCGAGTCGTCGATGCAGCTGTACCGATAGAGAAGCCACTGGAAGAGAAAGCCCAGCACTGAACACACCAGGAACAGCCAAGGTATGGAGGTTGTGCACATTGTGACAGGGAGAGGTATGCTGAGGAACAGGAAAAGCAGCTGAGCTCTGCGGGGAGGTGTGTCAGCACATCTGCTGTCACCACGTGGGCACCAGCTCGTCACTACCATGAATGAACCACCACACCAGCATGTGTGTCTCAGCAAGGGCTGCCTCGCTGCGAGTACAACGTTCTGGCAGCACAGCAAATATCCAGAGCACACCCCCAACACTCGTGAAATACTCCCAGCAGGACCTTGACCCCAACTGAGGTGAGAGCAGCTGTCCCCATTCCTGCAGCAGCGTCTGACAGCCCTGTGGGATCAGCTGGCCATCCTCTGCCCAGCACCCCGAGGAGCAGCAGGCCTGGCCCCAGCCCTTACCAGCTTGCTGAAGTAGTTGCGGCTCACTTTGACCATCTCCCCCTTGTACCGCACACACGCCACGTTGTTCTCCATGTGCATCTCCACACTGGGGAGCGGTGGGGAGGGGATGGCCAGTCTCACGGGGTAGCAGTACACCAGCCTGTCCTGGACCTCAGGAGCTTCTACCTCAGCTATGGAGAACAGAGATAAAGGCAGCCCATGAGAAGCCAAGGGGATTTGGGAGCAATCTTCCTTCCATCTCAAAACACAGAGTGACCCAAATAGGGCTAAAGAGCAGGGTGGTCCCTCCAAAAACAGCTTGATGGTCCTTTGCAGGTCTCATAGGCAGCTACATAGGTTCAAAGCTGATTCCCTCAATTAATTCCATCTCCCACTGCCAGTGCACAGAGAGGACCCACTTCACAGCATTTCCCCACCTCCTACCCAGCAGAGCTGCAGACAGCAAACAGCCACCCCAGTGTCCTGAGGCATGTTCCAGACACACAAGTACTTTCCTGGTTGCCACTGCTTCTATGTCAGTTTACCCCAAACTAATCCAAAGGACAATAAATATTCCCAGGCTGCCAAGAGCAGGAGGCAAAGGAATCTCCCTGCCACCTT
>NW_008667059.1:1531-6843 GCF_000695815.1 Acanthisitta chloris | reverse complement strand
AAAAAGAGCTCACAGGAGAGATCAGCTGGAAGGAATTCTGGACTCGGTGAGAAGGGAAGACAAGCAGCAAAAACAATGGCAAAAGGCAGACACTGAGACCTGGAGTCTGAGGAGAGCCAGGACCCAAAAGGGAAAAGGACTGTAGACAGCGATGATGAAAGAAGCAGCGAACATGGAAGGAGGAAAGGTCACTAGAGGCAGAAATACAGAGATAAACTAGGAAGAAAGAACAGAGAAAAGATGAAGGAACACGAAGTCTCTGCTGGGAAAGGGTGCACAGTGATGTACTGTGCAGAGGGGCACAGAAGGTGCTCAGAACCCAAGAGTGGCACAGGAAAATACAGGGAGAAGAGAGTACTTGGCATTATGAAGGCACTGTCAAGTCGTCCCCAGGAATTCATTAAGCAGCAGAGTGAACAAGCACAGTCCAGAGAAACGAATTAATGCCTTGCTCAGGGTGACCAGCTCATAACAAGCTACTTAATCCTGGCAAATCACAAAGTCATGGTACCTGATGTTACAGCTGATCTCAGCACCTGATGGAAGACACCCTGTCACTGCACAGGCACCGTGTGACTGCCAGCTGAGGCCTATGCTGCACTGGCTGTTTCTGACTCTGAAATCCCACCCCGTGGATGCAGAGCTGCCCTCCCCACACGTAACACTCTCTGAACAGGGACAGGGCAGGGCCTTTGTGTTGCACTGCTGTAGCCCTACAGTTCTTCAGAGCCGGCTGCATACCAGAGATATTGTTCTCTTTGAGTACGGCAAGATGCTTCTCCCGGATCCGCTTGACGTATTCCAGGGATATGTAGTAAATCTTACTGCAGATGCCTTCGACAGAGTCCTTGGCTGCAGCAGACACGTGGGGCCCACACTGCTTGCGTAAGTGCTCCAGGCGATCCTGTGGAACCACAGAACCAGAGTTCCTCACACAGCCACCACCGACTCCCTGGGGTATGCAGCACCTCCAGGCTGCTCTCCCACAGCACACGGCGAAGGGAAGCAGTGGCAGCTGTCTCCAGAAGGACCTGTATCTGTCCCCAGCACGACCCCTCCCTGTGCCCAGCCCACAGCAGCAGGACACTGACCATGTAGTCCTCCTTAGAGGCAGAATGGTCCCGTCGCAGCCAACTGAAGGTATCTTCCACGTTCCACTTCACTACCTTCCTGCTGTCTGGAGAAGCACTCCTGCAAAAGCAGAGAGCCAAAATGTAACCCATGGCTGCATGGCAAAAGATGTTCCACTCTGCCAGATCTTCTGTCAGTGGGTAATGTGGCCACTGACACTTCCTCAATGCCCTGCCCTGCCACTCCCCTCCAGTTATCTGGAAAGCACTTCCAGATGTTTGCATGACTAAAGACTGTCATGTGCTTTCTCCAAAACTCTGTAGCTGGCTGCTGTCCTCTCTGCAACATGTGAAGCCCACAAAGCCTTTATCTGTCATGGCAGTGGGCCATTTTGATATTGCCTTTAGTTTTCAAATACTGCTAGGAGCTTGTGACTCTGAGAAAACTGCCCTGTTAACAAGCTTTTCCCTTCCCCCACAAGGTTCTCCCCAAAATCTTCCTCAGTTCTTTCCTGTGACAGAACTGGCCACAAAAACTCTACCTGGTACACAAAACACCACTCTATGCTGGTTGCTCTGTAACAGCAGTGAGTGGCCAAGTACTCCCATGTTTTTTCTCGGGGGTGACAGAAGTCATTCCATGCCCAGTATTTCACTGACTCTTACTTGTCTCCACACAGATGCACCTTCCCAGAACTGAATTTTACAGTAACATCACTATCAAAAGACGCTTCCAGCACTAATGTTTTTCTTCTCTATGTTCCTAACCTTGCTTTTCCTCAGCAAGATCATGACCAGTGCCGACTGAGGCAGGATAAGCAGCCCCTATAGCCCTTTTCTCTTCCTGAACGTGACAGCACTGCGAGAGGAGCTCCCACCTGGATTCAATCAGCCGTTTTGCAGCCTCAGCATACTTGAAGAGCAGCCTCTTGGCTTCCTCCCGGAACTTGATTCTGGATAACCTGAGGTAAGTTAAATTCATATGCATGAGTTCCACGAAGGCATGGAAGCCAGATTCAGTTCCCCAGCTTTCCATCACCAGCATCCCACCACTTCATCAGCCAAAGGGAAGCACCAAAGCACAGAACAGGAGCAGGTAAATCACCAGACCAGACCAGCACAAAACCATCCCAGCAAGGTGTCCCATCTGCGAGTGGTACCTGATGGGAATGTCATTCATGATCTCTCTGAACATGGAAGGAGACACTACTGGCTCACAGTCACTTGGTAAAAGAGGATCTGTCCCTTTATCAACCACCTTCCTCTCCAACATCCAGCGATTAAAGGACTCCCTCGGGGGGTCAATCCCTGGATAAGCACAGAAAAAAGGCCTAGTCAATACGATACAGAGATGCCCAGAAGCTCTGATAAGGATCATCAGAGTTCTGCCTAATCAGTACACAGCCAACAATGTCAGAGTACAACCATCACAAAAAGAGACCATAGGGACAAGACAGACATAAACCAAAGGGAAGATCACCACAGCAGGGCAGGACTGAGAAGGAATTCAGGGGAGCCCAACACTCACCTTCTCGCTGCTGGCAGAGCTCACGGTAGTGCTGACGCAGCTTGAGAATGAGCTGAGACCGAAGCAGCTCCACCTCAGGGTGTGGAGAAAGCACTTCTGATGGTGCCCTATGCTTAATCACGGCGTTTGTCTGAATATCCAGGTCCCAATATACTCTGAGACAGAAGCAGATGTTATTAGATCATTGGCTAATTATCAAATATTACTTCCTTATTACTTCAAATATTGTTTTCTTGGGCTGTTTCTCCACTCAGCAAACTGAACTACCAGGTCTCCTGGCAAAGATATAGGGAAGTGTTATATCTCTCAGGTTCTTCTTCAAAGGTATCTGGCAACCTGTATATCTATAATCCTCCACCGAGAAAGGAACAGAAGACAAATGGAGACAACTCACTCAGTTGGCCGTAAAAGTGCTGCCTGCTGTTTGTCTTCAGGTGAAACACACCATGCCTTCAAAACAGAGGTTCCTGGAATACTGGGAGAGCTGGGGACTGGCTGAGCAGGTGGGTTCACAGGGACATCAACCTGTGTGTGTGAAAGATGAATTATTGTCCCACAGAGACAAGGGGAAACAGCTCAGTAAACTAAACAGTCCTAGACCAGAACACCACACAGGAGACACCATGAGCTCTCCATTCCCCCTTGGTTTCAGGTACACACATGTGGGAGAATTTCTGATTGCTAACAGACATGTGTGCAATCCAGCCTTGCTGGCAGGGCCTGAGCAAGCTGCAAGCCAAGCTGTTCAAGGACACTGCTGCGGCTGGAATGCGAGGAAGGAGGTAGCAAGATAAGCAGCTCCTGTGCGTGGGATGCAGGAGCTGAAGATGGTTAGAGGCAGAGAACAATGATTGGGGCATTTTATGATTGATAATGTTAACAACAAATTATGTTGTGTATAAGGTGGGCTAGTAATAGTTGTTAACCAATGGTGAGTGGGCACTGCTAATAAATAGATAGGTATACAAGAATCATTTAGATAAACAATAAAGGTCTTTTGCACGTGATTAATGGCAGCTGCCTCTTTGTACACGAACTCCCGCACACACAGTTGTTTCACAGCACCAGACCCACCTTGGACTTCTTCGCGCTGTTGCCACTTGGTGCAACCTCCTCCGAGAACCTCCTCTTCCTCTGCTTGCTCTCCGCAGAGTTATCTCCCACTCCACCTTCCAGAGGCATCGGAGCTGCGTTCAATCCCAAAGGGTCTGACTGTAAGGGTCAAAACAACAACAGCACATGTCAGCTCACCCACTGCAGCACCCCAAACAAAGGCAGTAAGCTCTCAACTTCCCATTGCATTGCTCCCAGGTCCCACAAGGATGAAATAAGGACACCATTAGTCACACCTGGAGGAAGTGAAGAAATTCTCTTCTAGACCTGTGTCTAGAAGACAATTTGAAGACTTTGATGAGAAAAGCAGATCAGATCTGCCCCAGGCTGAGTGTTCTTTGAGCAGTGCACTACACCTGAATAGCACTACCCCAGTGTGCACCCAGAGGAGGATCATTTCCCCAGAACCACGTCAGACTGAGGGAGGAGCTCTGATGGCACAGAAGACCCTCCCACACCTGCAATCCAAAGTCCACAGATCGTGGCACCCGCCCCTGTAGAACCTCCCAGTTGTGGCCCAGCCCCCACTGAGCACTTACGATGACATCATGCTGCCCCAGCACAGGCATTTCCCACAGAGACTGGTTCGTGAAGCGATTGAAGTAGTACGGGCGGTTCTCCCGCTTGCTCCAGCACTTCTCCCAGCCAGCCTGCACCAGCTCATCTGAGAGGACAGGGACAGTCAGGAGAGGAGCCAGCCCTGTACTGCAGGTCCCAACACACTCCCTGGCAGCCCTGCCTCACCCCTTCCCAGCTCCCAGAACTCCCAAGGCAGAGCTGGTACCTGGCAGGTCCTGAACCAGGCGCATGGGTTTGGGGGAGCTGGGCTGGTTCTGGTTGGAGGTGCCAGGTGAGTGACTCATGAGAGACGCTTCTTCCGCAGGGCTTCTGTGATTCTCATTGGCCATTTCTCAGCAACCACACTAGAAAAGACAGACATGACATCCAGTTACAGCAGGAAACATCCCAGATCTGCTCAGCCCACTCAGCTGTAGCACTATGAGTTCACACTGACAATAAAACAGGGATGGAATCAGTACACACAAACAGCACCTCAGCCCTGAAAAACATCTGTTATCCTACATACAACCAGCTATGAGGAACGCTGAGAGTCAAATAGGGTCAAACGGTGCTCTTCAGGCCAGCACTCAAAACACTCATGCTTCAGCTAGATCTCTCCTAAGAGTGGAGCATCAGAAATTAGTATAAAAAATTATACACATCGTCTATGACCATGTACCACCTTCAGCCATGCTAATACCACGGGCCATGTCTGATCTGTTACCTTCAGAAACAGTTACACACACATAACGGCACATCCTTTGAACAAAAGGCTTTAATTAAAAAATAAAATAGCCCTAGAGCTTCACTAACAACAACTTCTGTGGTTTAGAGAACTGCAGGCTGGGAGTTGGGACCTCCCAAATTATTTTCCTCTGTATGTCCCAAGCCCACACTGTCTGCATGGCCTCAGCCAGACTGTTTTGGCCCTTGGTGCTTTTTCATCTGCATAACAACAGTTATGCAAAAGAAGGTCTGTTGGAACAATAAAGCTCCTCTTAATCATAATTTAATGTTGCCAGCTGGAGAGAAACAGCCAG
>NW_008667059.1:0-1518 GCF_000695815.1 Acanthisitta chloris | reverse complement strand
TCCCCCAGGGGAAGTCTCTGAAACAGAGCCACAGATTGCTCCTCTCTGGCAGCCCCAAACACACGGGCAATGAACTGAGGGGAAACAAGGCATTTTACATAATTCCCAGCTCCTTTGGATACTGAACTCCAGTCAGGCCTTCAGGCACCCCACAGGACACAGCACAGTCAGGGTGGCAGCAGCACAGAGCTGCACACAGCGTGCTCTTCCCCTGAGCCCTGCAGTGAGTGCCTGGCAGCAGGAGCTGTACAGCAGCTCTTCAGCAAACACCTGGAGTTTTAGGGGCTAACTCACTCGAATTTAGTAATCTTTGCTGCCCTTCCTGTGCACATACACCATTGGCTATTTCAGCAGAGCAGAATGGCAGGAGCTGACAGTGACCAAGAACAAGCAGGAGCTGCTCAGCTACTTACAGCACTGACTGGAATCAGCACTGAGGAACTCAACCCTTTCAGCCCCTTGGAAGATGTTTCCATCCTTCCAGGCAGGCGATGCAAGAAAAAGTGTGGGGCACTGTAGACACCTGGTGTCTGGGTCTCTGCTCAGCAGGCAAGTAACAGAGCACAGCAATGCAGTCATGGACCTCTAACGGCCTCAGCAGTTGTTGTGCAATGCCTGTTTGCTCACACTTCCTCCTGAACTCCAACCCCACTGTGTCCTTACAGTCACTCCCAAAAGTGCCAATGTGAGCTGGCACTCAGTGGCAGCAGCTCAGGCTCGGGTTGGGCTGTGGCTGCAGCACCCCAGAGCTCAAGGGGCTGTGAGGCAGGAGCTCACCAAGCAGTGCTGCCAGTGCAGGAACCTCTGAGGAATGTTTAGCTCCTCCTCCTCACAAACTAAAACCACATTTGCACATGGAACTGCTGCTGTGTGCTGCATGTTACACAGGGCACACAGTGCAGTGAACTGGTGTGTATTGGAGGGACCAGTGCCTCCCAAGTGATGGATGTCATGATTCCCAGGCAGCCCTGCCCAGACCATGTGGCACACACTGTGACCTGCCAGTGTTTTTCAGCACCCATCACTCAAAAGAGCTGTCAAATAGGGTCACCGGCTCTGCCTTCTCCCATTTATAGACAAACTGGAGTGGTGGAAGTAACCAATAAGTTTTAGCCCTTAGTCAGTGTTGACAAGCATTAAATCCAAGCAGCATTAAGGTCTGGGAAAAAGAAACAGCCAAACTAATAGGAATCCTGGTGGGAGCAACTTCACTTTTCTGTAACCAGCACTGGGGCTCAGGCAGTGAGAAGGATCCAGAGGCAGCACTTAGTGTGATTAGTGTCCGTTTTTATACACCATGGCAATGTATACAGTGCTTCACACACGGTACAGCGCCGTCCCGCCCAGAGAGCTTACAGCCTAGAGCGATGGCACAACCCACGGCGAGGGGGAGGGAGACACACAGCAGAGCGCAGCCAACAGCGTCCGCGTCCGCCAGCAGTTCACCGATGTAGGACCGTGCACACGGCAAAGAGAAAGCGGCGACAGCCACCCCGGGATGGCCCCGCGGGTCTCCCC
>NW_008667058.1:1075-2361 GCF_000695815.1 Acanthisitta chloris | reverse complement strand
GAACTAACTAGACTCAAACCTTGGCAGTGGAAGGAAAACTAAGACCATATAAAGTGTGGAATGAAGAAACAAAATGTTCAAGATGGAGGCAAGGTCAGCATGACATGCAAAACTGTACAAAGGGGTAAACAGTCGCATAATAAGAGGAAGAGGAGGCACTTCATCTTCACGACCACCGAACGACCACCAGGACCATGGGACTGATGCCAGGAGGGAGGAGATGGAGGAGGAGTATATGGTAACAACTTCCAAGAACTAATTATAATAATAACCACCCATTCCTGGAAAGAATGAATATGTATGAACATTTAATGTATAAAAACTGTGAAGTTTTTGTCCCTGGGAGCACAAGTTTGGTGGAGCGATCCCCCTTGTGCCCAGCGCTGAATAAACAAAGTAACCCATGAAATGGGATGAGGAACTTCTGCTCGAAAACTGCATCAAGCTTTGTTTGCTGTGAGGTTCCCTGGTATTCTGTGAGTCACCATTGCTACGTGTCTTGTTACAGCCTGGGACTGATGATGGAAACTCTGTGCTCTTTGTTTCCTGATGTTCAAACATCTCCTTTTTCAGCCCTGCAGTAAACATGTGGAATCACACAGGTTAAATAAGCACTTGATATTCTTATTACTTATTTACATCAGGGTGAAGAATTGAGTTGGAGGGTTTTATTTAACATTTGGCTGAGGAAAGGGTAACAGATAATGTTGCCACTAATCTACTTACTCCTTGTCCTAACTGCAGTGATAGGACAAGGGGTAATGGATTCCAATGAAGGAGGGGAAATTTAGGCTAGATATTAGGCAGAAGTTTTCCCTGTGAGGGTGGTGAGACACTGGCACAGGTTGCCCAGGGAGGCTGTGGCTGCCCCAACCCTGGCAGTGTTCACAGCCAGGTTGGATGAGCCTTGAGCAACCTGCTCTGGTGGGAGGTGTCCCTGCCCAGGGCAGGGGTTGGGGCTGGATGATCTCTAAGCTCCATTCCAACCCCTAGAATTCTATACTAGTCAGCCAACAATTGGCCAAGAGCACAGTAACAGACAAGGTCAGTCATTCTCTGCATCTCTAGACTCTCCCATTGTCATAGCTTCTGGGCGCCAACATGTCAGTCTAACCTTGCAGCTCTTCATTTGGGGAAGTACAGATGGCTGAGCCTGGGTGTGCAGAGGGAGCTCCAGGAGTCCCTAGGGGTGTCTGGAGGTGCATGGCACAAGGCAGTCCTTACCCCCTGCACCCCAGGGCACTGTGAGCTCTACCAGTCTCAGCTACCACCTTTCTCTTACCACT
>NW_008667058.1:0-956 GCF_000695815.1 Acanthisitta chloris | reverse complement strand
ACCCTCTGCCTAGGAGTCTCCCTCACTCCTTGTGCCAGCCACAACCACCTGTCCTTGCAAGCTATGAGGATATGACAAGCAGCAGCCACAGATCGCAGAGCACACCCAGCCCCACTGGTGGGATGGAGAGGAGTCGGGGGGTGAAGCCCCTTAGCACCCTGCCTGGCTCTCACAGTCATCATGCTCACAGTCCCTATGGTCCCTCGCAGCCTCTATAGACTTTCAGAGCCTTTAAAGCCACTCACAGCCTCTATAGCCACCACAGCCCCTATGGTCCCCCACAGCCTCTATAGTCTCTCTCAGCGCCTCACAGCCCCTATAGCCTCTCACTGCCTTTATAGCCCCTCACAGCCTCTGTAACTCCTCACAGCCCCTATGGCCTCTGATAGTCTCTGTAGCCCCTCGAGCCCCTCACAACCCCTAGAGCCTCTTGCAGCCCTAACCCTCACAGTCCCTCTCAGCCCTGACAGCCTCAGGCCTCACAGCCTCTATGGCCTCTCATAGTCTCTGTGGCCCTTCACAGCCTTTAAAGTCACTCACAGCTTCTGTAACCACTCACAGCCCCCACGGTCCCACACACACCCTGTAGCCCCTCACAGCCTCAGGCCTCAAAGCCTCTATGGCCCCTCACAGCCCCTATGGCCTCTCATAGTCTCTGTGGATCCTCACAGCCTCTGTAGCCTCTCACAGCCCCTACAGCCCCTCACGGCCCCTTATGGTCTCTATATCCCCTTACAGCCCCTACGGCCCCTCATGGTCTCTGTATCTCCTCACAGCCTCTGTGACCCCTATGGCCCCTCACAGTCTCTATATTCCCTCACAGCCCCTGTGGCCCCTCACGGTCTCTGTGGCCCCTCACGGTCTCTATGGCCTCTCACGGTCTCTACATCCCCTCACAGCCCGCGGCCCGTCCCGTGTTCCCGCGCAGGCGCGGGCCGTGCCCCGGATGCAGCCGC
>NW_008667057.1:0-264 GCF_000695815.1 Acanthisitta chloris | reverse complement strand
TCCAGGAGGCAGTGGTGGGGCCCAGCCACACTGGGTGAGGGGCACAAGGTGGGCACAGATGACCCCTGGGCCTGACCCCATCCCTCTTTCAGGGGTGTTGTGCGTGTGGACGTGGAGCTGCGGGATGTGACCATCGACCAGTGTGCCAGTGGGCCAGGCTGGTTCGCAGACACTCACCGCTGCGACCTCAACAGCACCCAGGTATGAGCCACAGCACCTGGCACCCAGCACCCCATCCCCTCACCTGGCAGGGCTGGGGTACCC
>NW_008667056.1:0-437 GCF_000695815.1 Acanthisitta chloris | reverse complement strand
GGTCCATGGCCCTTTCCCCGCTGGAGCTTCCCACCCCCGCGCCTTTCCCTTCTGCCGCCGCCCGCCCGGGCGCTGCGCTCCCCGCGGGGCTGTTAGCACCATCCCACGGAGCCCAAAGCGCCTCTGTCCCTCCAGCCCAGGCGCCGGAGTCCTGCTCCAGCGCGCCTGTTTTTTGTCAGCCCCGGCCGAGATGTTTCGGGTTGGGAAGGAGTGTTTATTTCGACAACTGTAATGGTTTTTTTCTCCTTCAAAACATATTATTTCGTGTGCTGGGCAGCGGGCTTACCTCTTTTTTTTTTTCATTTTCGGCCATTAGGTTGTTTCTCACGGTGTGCCGTGTTTAGATAGATTTTATCAGAAAGTTAGGGGTCTTAGTTTGACTTTATTTTTCACTTTCATTAGCCAAATATATGTTAAAGTTCTACCTATGAAAGCAT
>NW_008667055.1:0-486 GCF_000695815.1 Acanthisitta chloris | reverse complement strand
TCTTGGGACACGTTATCGGTAATCTCAGAGACAGTATTTATCTCGGTTCTGTTCAGGGCCAGAGGGAGGATTTTTGGGTTGTGGTAGAATTATTATTTCAATAATGCCCGCTTATGAATTATTCTTTTTATTTGCGGGAAATACCTGCTCCTGAAATGCCGGAGCGCGATCTGTTGGGAATCCACGCTGTATCGCCGCAATGTTTTATTAATTATTATAAGCAGTCCTGTTGTAATTATTGCTATTATTGCTGTTATCATTATTGCCGTTATTATTGTTATTTAAAAAGCGGGACTGCCTCTTAAATTATTTGAGAAGGGAAATCAGAGGCAGAGAAGCCCTCCGATCTGCTTTCTCTGTTTCGGAGCGGATGAATTGCCCATCTTTGCCCGAAAGAATAAATTCTCGAGCTTTTTTTGAGGAGAAACAGTTTGACATTATCTTTGTTTTTCTTTTCTCTCCCTCCTTTCCCCTCCCCCTTCTCCT
>NW_008667054.1:2977-5220 GCF_000695815.1 Acanthisitta chloris | reverse complement strand
GCCCCTCCGCGGCGCCGCAGGGTCGTCCGGGGAGGAGGAAGAGGACCCTGCACGTAGCAATTGATTTAAATCATTTTAGAGAGGACCTATGGAAAATAAAAAGCCTTTAATCACATTTGTATCCATTTCCAGGCTCGGTAAATCAATTTGGATTGAGCTGGGTGCCACGGTTACAGCTGATTAGCGTGCGGCGGATGGGGTCAAATTAATGCTAGCTGGGTTCGCTTAATGGGGTCACCGGCGTGAGGATCCCTCCTCCGGGGCGGTGGTGGCCATACCATGGAGAGTTTTTCCAGCAAGGAAGCACCTGCATGTGAGCTCTGTGCTACTCTGTGCTGCTCTGTGCCTCAGTTTCCTCTTGTCTCAGCAATAAGCATCGCAGAGAAGCCAGTGAGCAGCATAATCCTTGACATTTGGGTTGTCCCACTCTTCTCCTCCTGATCCCACCGTGCATCACCCACGTGCCAGAACCACTCATGTGTCCTCCCTTGCTGCCCCATGGAGGAGCCATAAACAGGTCCCTGTGCCCTGGTGCTGGTTAATTTGTTTTCAATAGGTTCCAATCAATTAAGTGTGGTCCTGGCAAAGGGAAAAGTGCCCTGGTAATTGGTGAAAATAAATCACTCGTCGCGGCCCCAGCAGAGCCGTGGTGGTGGCTGGGAGCTTGGGCTGTATCCACGTGGCACCATGGGGATGGGGACATTGGGGTTGGACCCCACTTTGCCTGCTCAGGAATCACGTGGGGCTGGTGTGGATCCGCTGGGAATGGCGTACTTGGAAGCTCCTTTGCATCTCCCTCCTGCCTTTCCAGCTCCTTGCACGCGATGCCTGCCTGCACCCCGGGGTGAGGGCGATGCCTCCCTGCCCGTCCCCGCGGTGGGGAGCATCCCCCCACATCCCTTTCCCCGCCTCCCCCAGCCCTGCCCCACACTCGGGCTGTAATTACCGCACGCTGTGCTTTGATTGCTTCATTCCAATTAATTAAACCCAGTGGTGACCCAAATTATGATCCCTTGTCTTGTCAAGCGCCGTATTTTTAACCTTAACTGGCTGGGCTGTGTTTAGATTTCCAATCCGGGCAGAAATGTCACCCGGGGAGAGTGACTGGCGTTGAACCCAGCCTTCCCGTGACGAACCCCGTAATTAGAAACCCTCGTGTCCCCGAGACGGGTCTTTAAAGCTGTCAGAAGCCAAGATCCAGCCATTTGATACAAGACTATCATTAGCTGAGCCCAACCTATTAGCTGCAGGTAAATAACAGGCTGTACCGGAGCCGGGGAACAGGCGGGTTGGGGAATTGGATGGTTCTTAATTAGGAGAAGCGGCGCGAGGGATGCTTTCCCCTCTAATTGCCTTCGTTAGCAGCCTGGGTATGTGTCCCTTTGCCTGGATCCTCTTTCCTGGTGCAGTGGTGGCTCCTGTGCCCCATCCTCCCATCTCAATGCCCATCCCACCCACTATCCCAGTGATGGGATGGGCACCATGATGGGAAGAAGACAGGGATACTAAGCCATTTCCCAAGGATGGATAGGGATTGATGGTCTCTGGTCCAAGCAGAGGATAAATCTGGGCTTGCCACTGCTTTCCAAGGGCTTGTCTGGGTGACATATTCGGTTGGTTTGAATGTCTGGATGGAAAATCAATCACTGGGGCTGTTTCCGTCCCCCCTTTCACACTACGTTTTAATTTGCCAGGCTGCGGGGTCCGTACATTGAGGATCCATCTATATTTGTGTCAAGTGCCGGCGTCTTTGTCTCCCTGGCGCGGAATCGTCCTTCCCAGCTTGGCACACTCTGCCCTGGGCAGAGTGTTGGTGTGCCGATGGGCGCTGGGGGGTCTCCAGCCCTCCTGGGGGTTTTTCTGGTGTGGAGCTGTGCTCCTTCACCAGACAGAGGGACATAGGGTGCACTGTGTGGGGAAACCGAGGCATGGCAGAGTGCAATGCATTCTGCTCAGGATTCTACTTTTCCTGCTGGTTGAATGGGGATCTCACCCTGCTCTGCCCCCCATGACAGTGGGAGCCCCCCCATCCCCACCGTATGTGGCTAGCCAGCACCACGGGGAGGTCTGGAGAGATGCGGCAGTGCCGCAGCAGCAGTGCCGACCGCCTGGCCCTTGCCGGCCTGCCCCCGCCTGATCCCTCTCCTGCAGACGCTCTCCCTGACACTGGCTGACAAGAGCCATTTCCAAGATGGATTGATTCAATTTAGCACCGATTTTTTGCTGGGGCCGGTGACGTACGG
>NW_008667054.1:1991-2963 GCF_000695815.1 Acanthisitta chloris | reverse complement strand
CCCCCCGCCCCCCGCCGTCATTAGAGCAGCTCAGCACCGGCTGCTGCAGCCTAATCAGCCCTGCGTGTGCTACTGGCGCGGGAGGGGGTCACATCCTGCCCTGGCGCAGCTCCACGAGGCTGCATGCCCCCAGCATTCCCCCAGGGATCTGGCCCTGGGGATGTGGGGGTGGCAGGAGTACCCAAGGGTGGTGGCAGTTGGTACTTAGGGGTAGTACCTAGGTCTGCTGCCAGTGGTACCCAGGGATGCTGGTGCTGATACCTAGGGATGCTGGTGGTGTTACCCAGGGATGCTGACAGCAGTACCCAGGGATACTGGTGGTGTTACCCAGAGATGCTGGTGGTGGTACCCGGGGATGCTGACAGCAATACCCAGGGATATTGCTGCTGATACCCAGGGATGCTGGTGCTGATACCTGAGGATGCTGGCAGTGATACCCAGGGATGGGGGCGGTGATACCCAGTGGTGCAAGAGCTGCTGGTGAGGCTGCGTGGGGGTGATTTTGTTTGTTCCCCCGTTTTCTGGGTTTTTCTCCAGGCTTGATGAGTATGTCTGGTTCTTTCTCGCTGTCTGTCTTCTCCTCTCTCCTTCCTTTCGAGGCAAATGGCTGACTGATTGCTTTTCATCTCCCGCTCTGAGGAGCTGTAAGAGCTACTTTATACAAACATCAATTACAGGCACGTAATAAATTAAGGCTCCCTTACACCGAACCCATTAGAGTCCACTCTCATATCAAAGCGCTCCCATCACACACGGATTGGGGTGGAGTGGGGGGGAGGAGGGAGAGGGAGGAAAATGTCTTATTAGCCGGCAGATTGTTAGCAGAACACTGATTTAATTGTATCCCTGCGCCCGAGCGCGGTTGGGAGGAGGATGGGGGGTACAGAGGGGGAGCACCCAGGGCCTGCCAAAAAAGAAATGCCCAGGGATTGTTCCCTTCCCTGAGGTGCTGGGGGGCCACCTCCCTCCTGG
>NW_008667054.1:898-1832 GCF_000695815.1 Acanthisitta chloris | reverse complement strand
GCCCCCCGCCCTTGCTGGCATACTGCCCGGCAGCAGAGCCCAGGGCTGAGTGCTCACCCTGCTCGTGCCCCCACCACTTTGGGGTGCCACCTCCAGCCCCTTCGCCTGGGTGCGTGATGCTGAGGTGTGCTGGGGATGAAAAGTGTGGCAGCTGTCTGGCATCCCTGTGTGCCAAGGTCTTGTGGCAAGTCCTGTTGTGTCATAGTGGGCATTAGGGCTAGGACCTCTGGGCTGGGGCCCCCACCAAGTGCCTCCCTGGGTTCGGATGGTGCATTAGGGTGTGGAGATGGAAAAACAGGGGAGGTGGGGGTCAGGCAGGAGGCAGGGAGCAAATTTCCCTGTAGGACAAAGGCGACTGCATCCGCCAGCAGCTCCCGCTGCCTCTGCCTGCGAATAAATAGCCTCCAGGCTGTCAGTCTGGCACTACCCCGGGGCTGGAGGCTCTCGGAGAGGAACGGAGCCCGGGAACAGCAGGCATGGCTGGAGCGCTGCCCGTCGGGGCTGTGCAGGCGCTGGGATGATGCGCTGGCACGGCTCTCGCTTCTCCTGGCCAGGGCTTCCTCCCAGCCCAGCGTGGCCTGTGGTCTCACTGTGCATCCTTTGGGATGGACATGGCTCCCCAGGGGTGTGCAGGGCTCCCCAGGGAGGCACATGGCTCCTCAGGGAGTGAGCATGGGGTCTGCCCTGGGTGCACGGGGTTCCTGTATGTGAGGGCTGTTGGTGTGCATGGGGTGCACAGGTGTGCATGGTGTGGAGTTGTAGGGGTAGTACATGGACGTGTGTGCACATACCAGCACGCTGAGGTTGTCTGTCCTTCTGCAGAGGTGCTGATGATGCATGTATGCATCCTATGCTGTGAAAGAGAGGGTGTTGTGCACACGTGGGTGTGTGCACACATGTCCCCATCTGGGGCGGGAGTATGTTGTACAACACT
>NW_008667054.1:0-876 GCF_000695815.1 Acanthisitta chloris | reverse complement strand
ACACACACACACACACACACACACACACACATGTATCCTGTTCTGCTGAGGGTGTACATTGTGCACACACACACACACGCATCCATTCTGCATGGCCCACGTGCACACCAAGCTCCGTGCTGCACACTCCATCCCAGGTGAGCACGTGTGCAGGTGTGTGCCCCTGCCTCACTGACTCCTGCACACCCCTGCGTGCAGGCTGGGGGTCCTGCTCGCCCCACACCCTTCCAGGGCAGGTTTTATCTCCCAGCCTGCTCCCTGCTCCCCATTCCCTCGCTGTTCCCTTGCTGCCCTCCGAGCCTGACATTTACATATTAATATTTTCCAGGGAGGCAATGCGTTGCGGTGCAAGTGTCTGCATTGTGGTTGCACATAATGTAAAGTGAGATAAAGCGCCCGGCTCCGCTATGAATAACTGCAAATGAAAACCCATGTGGCCATAAAAGCCTTCACATTTGCCCTGTCAGCATGTGGTACATCGGCTAAACAACTGATTTAGCTTTTCTTTTTTTTCCCAAGGTTTATCGCCACTTACAGAGGACATGCTCTTTGTGTACTGCCTGTCGCTTTCTGCTCAGCTTCCTTGTCACTTCCCCTCGGCGTCCTCCCAGCCGGGCCCCGAAACGATGCTCTGCTCCTCTAAACCGCCCTGACAGCCCCTATTAGCTTCTGGCCGAGTACAGCTTGGCGCTGCTGGGGCTATTTATCTCGCCGGCACAGAGGGCTGTTATCTATCACCCTCGCTCCGTATGGCCTCGCTCCTTCGCTTTGCTGATGTTGGGGATTTGGGATGGGGTCCTGGTGGGGTCTGGGGGGGTGGCGAGGGGACCTAGTAGTGCTTATCCCTTCTCCCAAAGGGGCTGGATGCAGCCATCA
>NW_008667053.1:0-2018 GCF_000695815.1 Acanthisitta chloris | reverse complement strand
CCCTGGTGAAGGTGTCCCGGGGGACAGGGGCACTGCAAAATATATTGGGGTCCCCCAGACCTGAGCACACACTGAGCCATGGATGAACAAAGTTGGCAGCACCCCCAAGTCTCTTCCCAAGAGAGGAGACCCCAGGGGAGCCACCCCTGCAGTTAATGCTGCTCATCCCAGCTCAGGAGCTGGCCCTGGCACTTATCATCCCACCCAGTGTTGGGGACATCGAGCTGTCACCCCCAGGAGGAGGGAGCTGCAGGGCTTAGCGCTGGGCAGGGACTTTTCCACCCCTGGGGGTGCATCCAGCCATCCTCTGGTTTTGGCATGGCATATACCACCCCTGGGCTTGCAGTCCCCAGCCCTCTCCTGCTCCAGGGCAGAGCAGCCACTTTTTTAACTGCATTATGGAAAGGGAGGGGCAGGAGGGTCCTGGGCTTGGCCCACGGCTCTGCTTTTGCAGGACTTTGCTGATTTCCAAAAAAAAGAGCCCCCCTAGGTGCCGAGGACAGTCCTGGCCCCCCGGGGCGGTTGGTGGTTAATCCTCGTGGCCCCGTGTTTTCCGGCTGGCTGGAGCAGGACGATGGGGATGAGCCTCCCTGGGTGGGAGAGCAGCTGCCTGGATTAACCCGCTGCCCCCAGATGAAAAGCTGAGCTTTGGCTGTCCCGCTCGGCACTGGTTTCCAGCCAGCCAGAATGGGGGATCCTTTGGACTGCAGCTCAGCTGTAATGTGACAGCCTCATTAGCCACGGCCTGATGAGCCAGAGGTCCCAGGAGGGCAGAGATGCAAGTGGAGGGGCACTCTGGGATCACCTCCCAGACCTGGAATGTCGAGGAACCAGGCTCAGCCTGAGGATTCACCAGCCTTTGGAGAAAACTCCTAGAAGCTGAGCCATGATGGGTGTCAGCCCTTGGGTATCCCACCCAGTGGCAAAGCCACTGACCACACTGTGTGGTGCCCAGACAAACAGAGCAGCTAGAAATGGGGTGAACAGGTAAGGAGGGGACATGCTCATGGCTCTCCATGGCTCAGCTTGTCCCCATGTGCCAGCCCTGGGCAGGATGACAGCTCTGGATGTGACTGTGGCAGGACGAGAAGTCAAAGGATCTTGCTCCCCTTGAGCCAGGGGAGATGGACATGAGTGTCCCCAGGATCCCTACAAAATCTGAGCCACGTGCTCAAAAACTCATCCCACCCATCTCCAGCCGCTGCCCCCAGCCCCATCCCACCCATGGGGAATCAGACTGGCCACTGGACCTCCAAACCCTGCTGGGATTTGGGGGGTCCCCTGAGAACATCCAAATCTAAGCTACAGGTGGGGGCTATTTCACCAGTGGCCACAGCTCCCAGCCCTGCAGCCTTCTAGGGCTGCAGCTCCCGAAATCCCGAGCCCCGACTGCAGCGGCGCCGTGGACAAGCCAGCACATCAGGGAAAATTTCCAGTCTTCCTCTTTTACAGTCTCTGTCTCCTGCCGCGGAGGGAGCCAACTGGAACAAATACTCTGTAGAGATACTTCAGTATTTTCCTCTCGCGCGTGCGCTCTCTCTCTGGGTTGTGAGTACAGCTGTAGATGCCGTGAGCTGGTGCAATTATAATAAATATACAGTATATATTGTACATGACTCTGCTGGACAACGAGCAGTTTCTTCCTGGGGGCAGCGTGGTGGGGTTATCCTGTTCCCTCTGTGCAGGAGGTCTCTCCATGCAGGATTGGTCTGCCCAGCTCCCTGTGGACCTGTTCTCTTTCTCTTTGCCCTGCCTGTCCTCTCCAGCCACCCACGGCTCGCTCTTCCCTGTGGCTCCATGTGGAGCAGCGCTGGGCACTAGTTGTGTGTCTGATACCTCTGAGAATCCTGCTACAGACTGGGGGAACACTCTGGGGATGTCCTGCAGCTGGGGCATAGGTCGCTTCCCTTGCATCCTTCCCATCTCCCTGCAGTCCTCCTGGCTCCCTGCATCCTTCCACGTATCCCCCTCATTTTCCTGCAACCTCCCATCCATCCCATCTGCATCCCTCCCTGCAT
>NW_008667052.1:37629-41747 GCF_000695815.1 Acanthisitta chloris | reverse complement strand
GGCCGGGTAGGGCTGTGCCGGGCCGGGGTTGCTCCCGCCCTGCTGGGACATTGCGCCACGTTGTGCTGCGGGAAGCGGGTTCGCCTGTCTGAGCGGGGAACAGGCCTCGCTTGGGTCCGTGTCTGTACATCTGGGTGTGTGTAGCTGTGTTCATGGATGTGTGTGTAATAAATGTTGCCCCTACGTGTATACAGATGTGTATGTATATATGTATATATGTGTATATACAGATGTATATGCATATAAATATGTGTATATACATATGTATATGCACATAAATATGTGTGTATATGTATATATACATATCTGTATCTGTATATATATATACATTGATATATATGTATTGAGATATATGCACATGTATAGATGCATGTATCGAGATACAGATGTATACATCGATGTACATATGTATTGACATATATACACATATATAGATGCATGTATTGAATACAGATGTATATATTGATGTATATATGTATTGGCATATATGTACATGTATATATAGAGATGCATGTATTGAGCTGTAGATGTATACATTGATGTATGTATGTATTGGCATATATATACAGGTATATATAGATGCATGTATTGAGATACAGATGTATATGTATATACAGATATAGATATATATATACACATATACACACATTTATATACATGTATGCATATATATACACACATATGTATATATGTATTGATATAGATATGCACATATCTATATATATATGTAGGCATATATATGGATGGATGTATATACATATATATAGATGATAGATGTATACATACATAGATGTATGTATACATACACATATCTATATGTATACATACACAGAGGTACAGAGATGCATAGATGTGTATATATAGATGTGTAAATGTACATGTGTGTATGTACATAGATACATGTATACACATATACACATATATATGGTGTATACATATGGTATATATGATATATGTGTATATGTCATCTGTATATATTGAAGCCAGTTTGGATCAAGCCTTGAGCAACCTGCTCTGGTGGGAGGTGTCCCTGCCCAGGGCAGGGAGTGGGACTAGATGATCTCTCTGGGGTCCATTCCAGCCCCTTAACATTCTGTGATATATTCTGTGATATATGTGCATGATAAGTATTCTGTGATCTATAAATACATTTATGCCTATGTTTATTTATTGCACACACGTATGTGTGTGTGTACATAACAAAGCAGGGTACAGCTCTGGGAGTATTCTCATGGAGTGCCTGTCCATTGGGCAGGGCTACAGGTACCACTCCCAGAGGGAAATGGCCTTGTTGGGTCGTGGACGTGGGCAGGGATCGAAGCACTAAGAGCTCCTGCTGAGATGGAGCAGTCAGACTCGCTGTGCTGTGGTGGAAATGACTGTGCATATGCTTCTTACAGATAGTGCTGTGTGAGCAGTGAGCCAGGTGCATTACAGCCCGTCCAGCTTGAAGGACCTGTGATGAGCTTGAAATTTGGACCATCTTGGATATGTGAAGGACTCCGTGTATGAGATGTCTGCACGGTCTTGAGCTTCCATCTCTCCCCCCATGGCACCTTGCACTTCTGGATAAAGCTGTTGTTCAGGTACTGTTTAAAAACATCCAGTGTTGCAAGATGAAAACTCCTAATCCAGAAAAGGCAGGACCTCTCAGCACTGAAGCTGAGTGTCTTTTGGAACAGAGTCCATTTAAATTCTCTCTGATCAAATCTGTAGGGCTCTGGGCAGAACAGACAATTGCATCTCATGATGCTCTGCATCTTCAGTACTTAGCATTCATGTCACTGTCCTCTTCATCTTAGAACTTTTGATATTCAAAAGTGTTTCGAGCGTTTTACATTTTATTCAATCACTATTGTTGTCTGGGGCTGAGACAGATGAGGCTTCAATATTTAAAGGATGTCTAAATCTTCTACAAAATGCTTGTGGGAACCTGAACAAAACACTTGCAAAAATAGCCCATTCCCCAGGTTTTATATAACTAATATGACATTAAGCAGTGTAAGACTGTTTGCCAGGTACTCTGTTCTGTCCCTTGATGATGGTTCTGTGTTCTTCTTTGCTTTTGAATTAGCTTTATTTTTAAAAGGTGTCTTGTGTCTGAGCTTGTTCCCTTAAAATTAGATGCCTGAAAACAGACATTTAAGTAACTAAAGAACTTCTCTCCATGTTAAGAAAAATTTGCTGAAGTTAATGCAATTTCAGTGCCTTTTCATTGGCCTCTCCTGACCTTTATTTATACCAACAACTTCAGAATGAGTGGAGTGGGAACATGTGACCTTTTGCATGTATATATTATTTATGACCATTGTGCAGAGTTTGCTAATGACACCTTTGTGGTTTAAAATGAATGAGTTGCTTATTTAAAAGAATATTGTCATGACCTGATTATTAAAATTGTTTATACATTTTCTTTTTTCCTTCCTCCTCAGTTTTGCTTGACAAGGCAACTTTCTGCAGAAGAGGAAGAAGGGATTTCATTTCCCAAGAGTCACACATCACATCGAGAGCCACTCTCCTAGATGTCCTTGAGTTCTTCACCAGGACATGGCATCACAGAGTCGTGCACTCCTTGTGACTGCCATATCCTGCAAAAGGGGACCTGACTAGTTTCTACCCTGCCTGGAGACCTGTGTCCATGGGCTTCCATTTGCCAGCTCAAAGTTGGTTCTTTGCAAGTGTACTAACACATGGGAGCTTGAGGTGCTCTGGCAGAGAAGCAGATGATTTCTGCCTGCCATGTCCCGAGCTGAGTGGGTTCCACAGCCCTCTGACCCCCTGGGCCTCTGTCAGTAGTCACACTGGGAGTTGGTGACCTGCAACGTTAATGTTGAGCGTGTTGTGTTTTAAGGTTTTGAGGAAAATGCAGAGAAGGCATAGCAGCAACACTGACAACGTGCCCCCTGAAAGGTAGGTCCTTTTCTCCTCCATTTTCCTCTCCAGAGGGGAATGGTCTGGTTTAAGTGTAGGGGGTGGTTTAGAACATGAACAGTCACTATTGAGAAAGGCACAGAATTCCAGTGCATGTGGTGTGACCAGGATTTTTGCTTGAGTGTGGAGAGTTCAGAAACAGATTAACTTTCTCCTTCATGGCAGTTATTAACTGCTTCCAACCACAGTGTTTCAGGGTGATCCAGTATGGCACACATGGAAACAGCTGGCTTAACAAAGGCAGGATATTCTGGAGCTCTGGAGAAGTGATTGAGGCACAGTCCTGTGGGGATTGTGAGCACTATTAGTCTGCAAGGATCAATCTCTATGAGCAGAAATTATTTGTACTTGTTATTAATGTGCTTAAAAGGTCTGCTGGTCCGAAGCTCCCAACTATTATGACTTAGTGTTTTATAAAGGATTTGGGCAATCCTTTGCATCATCCCAGAGTCTGCATCTATCTTCATCTATGTGAGTATTTAGAAGTAGAATACCTCTAATTCGTTTCTGTAATTATAACATCAGCAAGGGAGCCTTGCCACTGGTGTTGTTCTGGTGCTATATATTCCCTGGTGCCTTCCCAGAGTTAGGGCTTGACTTTTTTTTTTTCCTGAAGAAGAAACTAATCTAATTACTCTAAGATAAAGGTGAAACTGACGAATTTCATTTGTCTGGCTGAGCTGAGATTGTAAGTGAAAGATCATTACTAAGAATTTCTTAGTGGTTTCACAAGTAGAGGTGAAGCTTGATGTCATGACCACTGCTGGAATGGTACTGCTCTTAATTTCAAAACTTGTTTTTCTGCATGATGCTGCCCAAGCCTCAGTGCAGTCTATCAGGAGGCAGGTCTGAGGCTTGAGAGACACATAGGATGCTGTATGGGCCCTCTTGTCTGCCAGGTAGAGCTCTCTGAGTCTGTACAAGTTTGTAAGACACTTTAGGATCCATCTGAGTAGTTAAAAAACCCTAACCCTAACCCATTCAGAATATGTGTTACTGAGTGCAGAAGATACACAGAGTAATGTCAGTTGGCTTTTATAAATGCTCCTGGTTTTTAACAGTGTAAATACATATTGTCAGTAAGAGAGGCTGAAGGTTTTCCAACTGTAGAATGAAATGCTGTTGCCACTGGTCTTCACTTCTGTTAACTTCAGCAGCCTCACAATTTCATCCTTGTTTATTTGTTT
>NW_008667052.1:0-37613 GCF_000695815.1 Acanthisitta chloris | reverse complement strand
TGCTGAAAGCATAGCCAAGTATCCTGGTAGTATTATTCCAAACAATAGTTCCGTCTTTATTTGTAACACTGGGTTCCACCCAAGTGGTTTGTTATGTTCCCAGACCTAAGTACTGTCATATTATGTCCCTGTGTTGTGTATACATCCCTCAATTGTAATGTTAGGTGTAAAATCAAAGATCTGCTTGAATATTTTGAACCAGAGAGAGGTGTGCAATGTCTTGTTGACTTGATTCCTTGCTGGAGCCTGTGGAGAGACAGTGGAAATGGGGTGTAGGTATAAAAAGCCTTATTAGGAGTTTGCTTAGTGGGAAGGTATGCCCAGAGAGGTTTGAGGCTGTCTCCAGGGTGAGGTGAAAGGCAGTGCTCTGTGCCCTGTAAGGTGCCTGGAGAGGCTTTTGAACCCATGGGAGAGAGAAGGTTAGGGGCCCTTTATGTACCTCCATGTGCTGTCTCAGCTTGTGACCACTATTTCTAAAGTTAGAGATCTCCAGAGATTAAAATCAAGAGAGGCCAGAGCTCTACAACACTCCTTGTTTGTGGGCTTTGCCTCTTGCTGAGCTTTATTTATTATTTACTCTCCTTTTGCAAGTTAGAGAGGTATTTGCTGTCTGCCAGGCATTTGCTGCCTAATGATTGTGCTACTTGTTCCCTGTATTGTCCTATGTCATCTGAACTTTCCATGTATTCATCTCAGTACCACAGTATTGACTTCAGGTGAGGAAAACCTATTGACTTCTGGTATTAGGATGAAAGTATTTAGAGTTTCTTTTTGGAATCCGGCTGTATTCCAACATGCTCAGGAAAGAATCAGTGCCAGAACCAATTCTGTCCAGTGTCTAGTAATTTGGGTACATTCATGTCCAGATTGCCAAGAATATCAAAATAATTTCTCTTGATCCATGTGCACAACCTTCACTTACAATATTTGTCAGGTCAGGGACACACAAGCAGCTCTCAAGGCTTCTAGTCCCCAGCTGATTCTGTCTCTTGCTGGTGTAATCGATCAGTGGGCAGGTGGTGATCATCCCTAGATAAAGACAGAAGATTCTGTGATAGGTCATTGCTTTGAGTTAGCTTGGTTAATTTGTGTATAATGTGGCCTGTGTTGCCTGTGCTGTGTCAAGTCTCTTGGGGGTTTGCATATTTTTCTTTAAATACTAAAATCATTACAGAAGATGCTGAATTTGGTATCAGATGTGTTATATCTTTGGTTCCTCCAAAAGTAAACAGGGTGTTTGGGGCCTTCATTCCTTAGCTTAACAAAGTGATGCATTTTGATCGGGACTTGAGAGGTTCTCTGCTCTTATGTTAGGGGTCTGGTTACTGGCCTCTAGTTCTGCCACTGGGACTTTTCAACAGCACATAGGGGGAAAAGCAACTGTCATCTGGGACCTGACTCTGTGAGGAACTATTGAATGACTAACAATCAGGATTGGGCTAAAAGACCTTTTCTCTCATCTCCATCCCCTGCAGAAACCGGAGCCAAACAGTCAGTTCTGAAACCAGCGTGGATGAAAGTGGAGTTTTTGAAAGTCTGAAGGCTGAAGCTCCCTCACCACAACAGCTGTTCTCAGGCCTGGCAGGGATCCCCTCGGGCTCCATCACAGCCACACCATTCCAGTCAGGTTTGGTGCTGGGCTCTTCAGCAGGGGGTGGGGAGGTGTTCATCCAGATGCCAGCCCCGAGGGAGGAGGGGAGCAGCCGTGCAGAAGGAGCTCCGTTCCACCACCGCCAGTCGTCCCATCACTTTCACCACGGCCACCACAGGGGCTCATCCCTGCTGCACATGGCCGGAGGGGACCGACACGGGCACGCAGAGGAGGGCAGTGATGAACAGGCTGGAACTCCAGCCCCAGCTCTCTCAGAGCTAAAAGCTGTGATTGGTTGGCTGCAGAAGGGACTTCCCTTCATCTTGATCCTCCTGGCTAAAGTTTGTTTCCAGCACAAGCTTGGTAAGTATCCATCCTTTTTGAACTTTGTGTTAGAGGGTGGTTAGGAAGATTTATCAGGCTGTGGTGTCCAATGCATTTACCCATGTGACAGTGTCCAGCATGAAAGGAACATATTCAAATGCGTAGTCTGTTAAGGGGTTGGAATGTACCTTGGAGATCCTCCAGCCCCAACCCCCTGCCCTGGGCAGGGACACCTCTTGGTAAGTATCCATCCTTTTTGAACTTTGTGTTAGAGGGTGGTTAGGAAGATTTATCAGGCTGTGGTGTCCAATGCATTTACCCATGTGACAGTGTCCAGCATGAAAGGAACATATTCAAATGCGTAGTCTGTTAAGGGGTTGGAATGTACCTTGGAGATCCTCCAGCCCCAACCCCCTGCCCTGGGCAGGGACACCTCTCACCAGAGCAGTTTGCTCAAGGCTTGATCCGGCTTTGAACTTGGGGCAGCCACAGCCTCCCTGGGCAGCCTGTGCCAGGATTTGTTTGATTCATGTCTGCAACATCTCGGTCTTCGGATCTGATCTCCTATATGGTGTTGACAGTGTGCCCTCCTCCACTGAACTGCTATTGTAATACTGACATCTGGCACATTGCAGCCACTTGTGTTCTCCTTCGGCACAGAACCTGCCATTAGGACAGAGAGTGTGCACTGGGCTGGGTGGCAAGTGCTCACTGCAGTGCTGCATGTTGCTTTAGATTGAATTCGAACTTTATATACAGCCCTAGTTTAGTTTCCTGTGTATTGACATTCCCAGTGCATCACGCAGTAATATCAGTCAGTAATGCTATTCCTAAACTTGAGATGCTGATACCACATGGCTTAGGACTAGAGATGCTCCTGCTTAGCATTCCATACTGTGACAGTGCCTTTCCCTGCAGGGATTGCTGTGTGCATTGGCATGGCCAGCACATTCGCCTATGCCAACTCCACACTCCGAGAACAGGTTGCTCTGAAGGTGAGTCCATTTTACCTTCTTATGTTCCCTGGCAGTATCACTCTCTGTGTACAAAACAGCACCTATGTTGAACCTTCCTTTGGAGTGTAGGGCTGAGTGTATTTATATGTGTACAGATCTGTCAGAACAAGAGTACTGTGCCATAATCCTGCCTTCCTGCTTCTCCCCATTGATACTTTCCCACAGCTTTTATCCTGCTTTTTTTTGTGGAACTGTAGAATAAGAAAACAACAAGGGGACAGGTCAGGGATGCTGTAATCTGCATCTCCCTCTGCCACTTACTGGCAATGCATATTCCAGCACTCCTCTGTGCCATACTTTCCCATTATGTACAGCAGAGGTGCTGAAACCCATTTCACTCCTTAATGATGAAATGTAACTCATTAGCATTTAGATAATGTTTTGAGATGTTCAGCTGAAAGATTTTGTAGATAGATTGCTTGTTAGTATCTTTATAATGCTCTGTTGATAATGTGCTTAGAATATACAGAAACAGCAGATCTTTCCAGGTCTTATGATCTTCAGTGTCAGGAGAATAGTTCAACAGCACTAAAAGCAGAAGACAATTGCTTTATTGTTAAGTTCACATGGGTGACACAAGTGTATGCTTGTATCCACCAGCAGCAGTGGGATAAATGTGATACAATGCTGAATGAACAGATAAATTGCACAATCATGTAATAGATTGCTGTTGCCTTGCACTTTGCCCCTCTGTCTTTCCAGCAGTGTGCCCCTTAATTGGCCTGCTTTAAATCTCAGCCCAACATCCCTGGCTGTTGAATAGCTACAGAGACCTATTTTCCTAATAAATCAGCTACCAGGAAAAATAGTGGGTGTTTTCCTCCCAGGAGGAAAATTTACTCTCCAGAATTACCCCAGGCCAAGACCCAGGCCAAGATCTTCTGCCATCCAGCTTCTGTCTATAATGTTCTGTGTGTTTTGAAATGTAAAATTTGCACTTCTTTTGCCCTTTCATTATTTCTTCAATCAAAAATACACGTTCTAGAACCTCCATGCATTTAGATAACATTCACATGTGCTGCATGCAGTGATGGGTTATGTTGTATTTGGTTTAGCTACGCCTTCCTCTGACTTTGGATCTATTTATAAAACACTCCTCTGATGAAGTGCCACTCCAAACAGCTCAGAATTTAGGACAATATGTGGAACTGACTTTTTTCCATCTGCTTGTCATACTGCATTTTAATTATCAGGAGAATTTAGATGTCCCAAGAAAGATTCCAGGACTGAAGATTGCATTCTGCAAGTTAGGCTGTCACATTCACCAGTGTATTGCAATTAAGTTCTCTGAAGTGACTTTATTTGAAAGGTTAGCTGAGCGAGAGCCATTTCTGCTTGTGGTGATATATGTGCTTACCTACCAGCTACTTCTGTGTCTTAATCCTGTCTAAATAAACTAATCACTGAACACTTAGTCACCCATTTGTGTCCCTTGGGTTGGTCTTGCATTTTTCAGCAGTTGAAGCCTCAGTGCAAATTTGAGACTTGAAATTTATCTTCTCTACTTCTTGTTCTTGCTTAGGAGAAGAGATCAGTGTTGGTTGTGTTCTGGATCCTGGCCTTTCTCACTGGAAACACCTTGTACTTGCTGTACACGTTCAGCTCTCAGCAGCTCTACAACAGGTGGGCACTATTTACATGGCACGTGATGGAAGCAGGGAGGAAAAGAGGGAAGCCCACTTTGCCTGCCCTCTGGGAGGAAGTGTACACGCCTAAAGTGTCTGCTGTCTTTGCCACATCTTTGTAATATCTTTCAATGGAGGAAAAGAATGTGTGTGTCACTTCACCAGTGGACTATGCTCCTATCAATAAACGGCATAACCAGTGTGTACATGGGCTGGAGTGTACACTGCATGTGTCAGAGCAGGGTGGGTACTTTTTAAGAGGGACCTCTGAGTTTCCATTGTGACTGAACCCAAAGAGCATAAGGATGAGAAGCTGAGCCACTGATTTTCCTCTTCATGTACTGTTTTCAGTCTCTCAAGCTTTGAGTCTAGGACAGGAGATAAACTGGAGATGAAATAGTAGTGTTTTACTTCAGTGGCTGCAAGACATGGAGGCAATTGGGGCTGAAGTAAGATAGCCTCACCCTTCAAATCCTGACTGAAGCAGTTTTCAAATACAGACAAGTTCATACTAATGGATTTGATTCAGCACTATCTCTGCTTATTATAGAGCAGATAGGAATAATGCCAGATAGAAAGCAAAGGTACAGAACTTAAGCAAGGGTATGTTGGTAGAACAAATAGGAAAAAAAGGAGCAGTATCAAACCTAGTTACTTGAGAAAGTGTTTTTGATGTTAGCAGCTAAAACAGCATGAATTACCTTCCTAAGGAAAGTTTTCTTTGTCCCACTGAATGGGACTTTGTATTTTCAGCCTGAAGTTTTATGTGTGTAATGTCCATCAGTTGGGTTATTTCTACATGGCTCTTGGTCTGGTTTGTCTGTCATTTACTTTATTGCTTCCCTACTTCTTCCCACCAATACTGTCTATGCCCTGGAAGAGTCAAGGTCAACCCACAACCCTGGTATCCTTTGGAATTGCCCCTAATGTATATATTTGTCATTGGAAAACTGTGTACGTAAATGCTCCTAGAAAGAGGGAGAGATGAGAAGGCTTGAGTGTGTGGGTCCAAATGGGAGATCCAAGCATGTAGGGCTTGTGGGAAGGGAATGGAAGAGAAGAAACAGGTATGTTAGAAAAGTGGGAGAGCATGAAGAAGGAATTTGTTTGCACCACAAGGAAACTGTCCCTAAAACAGTGGTCAAGGGTAAAAGCACAAATGGAACTAGTTTAAAATAAAGAATAGATCATCTAAAATAAAAGGGTTTCAGCTAGTTGGGACCACTTTACACAGTGTTTAGGGCATTAGTAACAGTGAACAGGCTGGGCAGCAGCTCCACTGAGAAGCCCTGTCCCTGTGAGTGTTGTGCTTCCTGCTGTGTCATGCTCAGGCTGCTGTGTCTGTTCCTTGCTATGTGAGTACCTGGGACTATTCTTAAGGTAGGCTCATCAAATTAGAAATAGCTGCTTCAGTTTTGTTTCTTTCTGGCTTATTTTTAATTTCCTGATTTATTTTTTTTTCTCATTTCTAGTGCATGAATAGTGGTAAAGTTTCTGATTCTGTTTCTGTTTTTAGGGTGTTATTTTACCTGTTGTGCTGTGCCAGTGTTGTGAGTATTTTAAATTCATGTTCAGGCTTTTCATTTTGGGTTGGTTATTGTAGTTTTGCTTTTTTTTTTTTTGGTTAAGGTTTTGCTTTCTCCTATGTGGCTTTAGTAGGTAAATGCCCTGAAGATGAATTCTAGTTTTTCAGCCTGAGTAGGATCCAGTCCTCATTGCTGCTCAGGTCAGCAGCTCCTGCCCATTGTTCTGTGAAGTTCTGCTCTCCTAGACTCCTCTTTTTGAAAGAGCAAATGTTCAGCCCAGGCAATGATATCATATAAGGGGCATTACTTTTTGGATCTTTGGTTGAGGTAAGAGTTGCTAATGAACACAACCCAGCTCTTGTTCTGCCTCAGGCAGTGGCAGAGCATGAGACACCTTAAGTTCTGACCTTTCTGCCATGTCTAGTACACTGCTGCTTTTCTCACCAGCTTGTTCCACTGCTGGCCATGTGGCAAGCCAGCCCCAGGAGATGTAGGGCTGTTGGTTTGGCCATGACTTCCCCAAGGAACCATAACTACTGCTGACTGGGGCTTCACAGGATAAGCTTTTGCAGTCAGATCTGTGAACAAGCCTGTGCACTAAAGGCACTATCTGCAGACCAAGGGCTCTGGTGCAGTGTGAAGTGCAGGGGATGGAGACTACAGCCTTCCAAAACAGATTTTGTACATGTTTTGTGACAGTGGGCAAACCTGCTGACCTCAGTAGAAATGGGCAAGAACAAAATCAAGAAGCCCAGAGGAACTGTGGGACTAATTTGCATGTCTTACTCCTACTGCCCTTGGCAACTGCCCTGAAGTTCAGTGGAGTTTCTAGGCTCTCTCTAGCCAGCAGTGGATACAAGAAGCTTGAGTGAGGTTCTCCTTATTGGTACATGAGCTTTGATGTCTCATGCCTTCCAGCCTTATATTTCTGAAACCCAACCTGGAGAGACTGGACTTCTTTGACCTCATGTGGATCGTGGGCATCGCTGACTTCGTGCTGAAGTACCTCACCATTGCACTGAAATGCCTCGTTGTGGCCCTGCCCAAGATCATCCTAGCTGTCAAGTCAAAGGTAGGAGACTCTTCTTAACACACAAACATTTATCATTGATAATCTGGTACCTTTCAACACATTTGCATCATGAAAGAAGAATCAGAAGAATAAAATCTCTTGATGAAACTTTAGCAGAAAGTCACCTGTGTACTGAGGTTTGGGTTTTGAGCCATCACAGATCTGAGCAAGGGTTTGGTAGTACCAGCAAGGGGTTAAAGTCCAGAGATGAGGTAAGCATTGCTTGAGAAGGACTAGATACCAACAGCAGAAAGTCAACCAGGAAAGCAGTTGAGTCTTGCTGGCTGAGTAATGTCTGTACATACATATTTCTGAAGCATGAATCTCTTCACTGAATGGGAAGAAATTGCGAGTATTTGTCTCTTTGGCTTTCCACTTGGGTCAAAGAAGTAACAGGATTAAATTGAATCTCCTGGTGCCACAAAGGACAACACCAGTTCTAACCATAAATGAAGAAATATGTGAACTAAATGCTTAACATAACTACATGTTCATGAAACCATATCTAAACCAGGGCTAACTTTTGAAACTTTCTCACTACATTCTCTCTCTTGAAATACCTTTTCATATGTTTTCACTTGTACAGATCTGTCAGGGGCAAACGTGGCAATGTGTATTATTTGCATTCAGTAAAGGAACTTTCTGGCAGCTGTTGGAATGAAAGGCACTGCATAGATGCAAGATACCTTCATTAATTGCTGCAAAGTCTCAGGCAGGGCACTTAAGGGGATATCAAAACTGGGAATAGTTTTGCTTAGAAATGACATGGGTGGCAGGGGAGTTGAGCAGTTTGTTCCTGCACAGCAGGCCTATTTGAGATGGTTATTAATTTATTTCTGGCAATTGTCCAGCTTTTTTTTTTTTGTTCTATTATTATTATTATATTTTGGGAGATTAATGTGCTAGGTCAGAGCATAATCCAGCCTGGGGAGGGAGGCAGAAATGATGTGAATAGTCTTCCCAAGATAAATTGCAGTGTTGGAAAAGGTTCACAGCCTTTGCTTGCTTGTCTGAGAGCTATCCCAAGTACTCATTAATCCTTGTCTGGAGAGAAGAAAGAGAAGGGGTCTTTATTTGCAACTATAGTGGGAGGCTGGTAAGACCACATCTGTCAAGGGCCTATAATGACTCAGAGCACAGATGCTTCATTTTTAATACCTTTTTCTGGATAGCAATATTTCTCACTTTTTTTAAGTCCCTTTTTGTCTTAGGATGTTGTTGATGGTCTCCCTGTCCCTTGACAACTGAGACTGCTGTTACCTATCACTATGGATTTGGATTTGTTTCTCTCCCCCACTCTACACTGCATCCATTAAGCCAACCAGGGATGAGATCTAGTGTGACAAATTAAGCAAGATCAAACTGGGATGGGAGTGCTCCAAGAGAACCACAGGACACTATAGAAATTGTAATTGGTACCCACATAGCTGAGCTCTTCCTCTGAGCCTGCTGACCCAGCTGACTTCTGCAGGTCTGCACAATGCCACAGAGCTTATTTTCCAGTTGAGTTCTTTTAAGTGTAAGCTTTGCTTGAGTTAGAACGCCAGACACAAAGTTACTCTCTCCTTCTCCATGTGCTCATAGTAGTGTTTCTACTTGAAGCCCAGCTTGGAGTTTATGACCTTCTGGGTAGCTGTCACTGAATGGTAGCAAGGCTGGAGAAATAGAAATTAGACTCAGAGTAGAGCTAGAATTTTTCAACATGTATACACATACAGTGATCATTTTTGTGCCAATATAGCTACTGAGAACAGCAGCCTCTACCTCCCCTAACACAGGGCTGGAGTGGAGACTGCTGCACTGTCAGGGGTAGAGTTCAGCGTAGCTCTGAATGGGACAGAGGTATTTCATCTTGAGCTTCCTTGCAGTACCTTCTTGCTGGCAGTCAGTAATAGGTTGTAAAACTTGCCCATGGATGAGCTATGAGGAACTTGGGTCATTCTGCACTCAACCTCTGAGCAGGCTCTTCAGATTTTCCTTGTTTTGGAAGTTCAAAGGCACTTCCATAGTTAGCCTGACTTTCCATGCTGCTCCTTGAGATTCTGGTCTCTGAATACTGTGTGGCTGTCACTGATGTTTGCATAGCCTTTCTAGTACAAAGCATCTCCTCTGAATATCCTTCTTTTTAGTCTCTTACCTCTTTGTATCCATTGTGAGTGAAGCAAAATTGGATTGTTTTCTTTCTTTTACAGAGTCTTTCTATCTCTCCTCAGTCTTTGTAGACTGAACAACACTAATTGAGTCTTTTCTCAGAGATCATTCATTCCAGATCTTATTATTCTCTTCTGGACTGTCTTCATTCCACCCTGTTTTCCAGACCATTTCTCCAGTCTGTCAAGATGAATTTGGATTACAATCCTTCTTTCCAGTGTGTTTGTAGCCTTTCCCAGGGTAGTGTCAGCTTTGTACATTTAATAAGCCTACTCTGCTCCATCAAGATAATTAAAATACTGAATAGCACTAAGCTTACCTCAGTCAGATGCTTATTCCCATTTGGACAGTGAACACATTAGAAACTTGGGCTAGAGCACTCAGTTCTCCCCATCTAAAGCACCTGGTTCATGTATTCCTAGGATGGCTCATCACAGGAAGGGCAGCTTTTGGTGTAAGATAGCATTTGGGTTTATAGCATCAGTTTATGCTTTGACTGAGAAAAAGCAAACTGAAATTGAAAGGCAAAAAACCATGTTTGGCTCTGAAATCAGAATACAGAATGCAATAAATATCATCATGAGTGCCTGAAGTGGGAAGCATTAGGGCTGGTATATTATTAAGGTACAACTAGCCAGAGTTCTCCAAGCTTGAATAACTCAGACACAGAACATCTCTGCAAGCAGCTCCTCCAAAAAATGGGAGAAGACTGCAAATTTGACAGAATAGTCCCAGACTTTCCCAAGTCCACAACCAGTCTGGAAAACAGATGCCAAGAGAAGCTGTGAGACTACAATCAGGCTGGAAAGCAGGGAGAGACCTTGTGAATAGGAGAGAAAAAAAAATCCAGGAAAAGCAAGGTAACCCCAACATCAGACTGTGATCTTACCTCTCTGGAGTCAGTGGAGGTTGCAAGAGAAGGATGACACCTGTGGCTAAAGGTGTCCCTTGCTCCCCTGGGAGCTGTGATGGGCATGGCAGGCTGAGGACAAGTTTCAATAGCAGCTGGGCTCATCATTTCTGTGGAAGGGGGGCTTGGCTCCCACCCTGCATGCTGAAGGCTCTCCATTAAAAAGAGGCAAATAAGATCATTTGGTTCAATATAAAATGAATTAAAGTAAATTAAACTGCAGGAGCCATGTGGCCTGCAGAGGCCTCCATTGTTGTACGCACATACATGGCAGCTTTTCATTTTCACTGCTAAGGAATGACAGCTTGAGGGGGGTGGAATTCAAAATAAGGAAATAAATAATAAAAAGACACAGTTGCCAAATATTTCACTTAGGAAATCCCAGGTGCCTACAAGTCTCCCATCCCCTCCTCATGCTGCTGTCAGCAATCTGAGCTGGTTATCCTGGAGAATGGAGTGAAGCATGAGGGGAGGGGGGGAAAACCAAACCAAAAAGAACTGTAGAACTGGTATCCCAAGTTCTTTTATATATGTATCCCTGTCTCTATAGGGGAGAAGATACCTAGGACATTTTTCCAGACTGGTATATAAGAAGGGCCCTAAGTAAAAATTTTTCCAAGCTCAGGACAGATGTGCAGCCAAGTTCTAAGGGGCTGCATTTCCAGAAGGTTAAAAATTCAGAAGGAAAAACTAACATTGGCTTGTTGAAAACATAGCAGGAAATTACTATTGAATTAACACTTGTGAGCTTTGTATGAAAGCTGAACCCAGACATTGTAAATGAGGTTTTGTGGCAAGATTGACATTACTCATGTGAATTTGTTTCTTTATGCTGTTTAAATGGTGTCAGTCACAAGGGTACAGGTATATCCAGAGATCACTGCCAGCCGCTCACTGCATCTTTGAAGATACTTGCTTGATGGTTATTTGACTGCTTGTTTTATTAGTGCTTTTTATTTTTCAAGTACCATCTCATCAAATCTGATCAGAGAAAACTTGGCCTGTATGTGACAGCTATTCTCTACACAGTTTTACACTTGGATTTTGGACTAGACACCTTTAGGTGCACATCATATTTCCTAGCATAGATGGTTACAGCTCTGCCATGTAATCTGACACACTAAGCTTTCCATATTCCTTCAGCATCCTGAGAAAAAAAAGCCTCTTGGAGCATTTGAGTCCACTAAATGTTGATGGTAATATACCGAAGCATTAGATAAACCACTGGGAGCTGGAACATGGATGAAGTTTTAGAAAAAAATATCCAGGTAAAGCTGTTCCTTGTCTGTGCTCTTGTACTATGTAAAATACAAGTTAATCCTCATCTTCTCTAACTGTGGCTAAAATGGTGTTTCTAGATATGTGATAGCCCATCCTCTCATTACCCTCTGCATTCAGATCTTAGATGCTCCTTGGGGGAACTCACTCAGAAACAGATTCACTCTTCTTGGACAGCAATCTGAGCTTTGATCCTCCCAAGCTCTGAAACTACATGACATTCTGCACAGACTTTTCCCTACTGCAGCCTGGGACAGGTGTGGTGTCCCAGTTAGAAGAAGAGGATTTATTCTTTATGAAAGAAAAAGTAACTAAAGCTTAAGGCCAGGTCCTGAGGAATGGGGACTCTTCGGCCCCCCTCCCTAACATGCTACTGAACTTTAAAAGAATCATTGCTCTCAGGTGCTTTCCAAATTTGACTTTCAAGTTTAAGATGTCCAAGACGTAACTTTCAGTGCACTGAAATTCTCATTTCCCCCTCTAGTCCCACCTTGAAATTACTCCTCATTAGTCCTGCATGGATTTTTAGCAGCATCTTCTGTGCCACAATCCTGTTTACTGCTCCTACCCAACACCTTTTTATACTGGCAATATGACCTGAAATCTCAGCAGAGCCTGCTCTCCTCTGATCCAAATTGCCAGCAGGTCTCAAAAGTTTTTTCTAGCATCTTCCTCTTTCAGAACATGTCCTAATGCTGCTGGCAACAGAGCAAGTGAGACTTGGAACTTCCCTTGAGTGCTAATCACAACTTACAGTTGCCTCATTGCAACTTCTCTCACTTCTCTAGAATCCCATTTTAATTCTGCTGTGTAAAACCTTACCCTGCCTGTTTCCTTCTGGGGAGGCACACATGCACTTATGCAAAGCCTTATGTCAAAAGAGACCACAAAGTCAAGGCTCAGTTAGGCTGTGTGGGAATTAGCATTGCTTCTGCAGCTGCAGTTTGTCCCTTTTGCTGTGTGGGTATTGTGATTCAATTTTAATTACACTATTCCATGTTATTTTTCTGAGTCTTCTTCCCTCCATCAGCAGTGTGTACTGTACCCCAAGGATGAAGGTGAGATACTGAAAGAAGCTGTTCTAGCAACTGGAAAGTTAATAGAAAACAAAGAGTCCATTGGAAGCACATTCTACAAGTTCAAGTTGAATGCTACACTGGAGAATTAAATTCTAGCCTTTACTTTGCCAAATAATTCCTATGTAATTCCAGAAAAGTCATGTACAGCTGCAAACTGAAGTCAGTGGTTCAGCTTTTAATGGTAATATGATCTGTAAAATTAAGTGCTTTATGAAAGTCTAATCCCAGACATGTCATCTTGGACATGAAAACAACCTCCTCACCTTGACCTTCATCTTTTTGGGTCTCAGGTTTTAATTTAGACGACACAGAATAGCTGTCCCTTAGGCCAGCCAGAAATGTGAAAATAAGGGGGATTTAAAAGTGTTTTCTATAGTGGTGAGGTCATAAAGGGACTGTAGAAATGTTAGAAATGTGCTACTCTGAGCAGAGCTCCAATAGCACAAAGGGATCAGATACAGATCTGCCACAGAATAATGAGGATATTACAAAATACTAAGAAGTTACATGTTTAATGGGTACCACTCACCCTCTGCTCAGAAATAGCATGTGCTCACACATTACACACTGAAACACTGCTTGTAAAGAGGGAAGGTGTATCAAAATCCTGAAGTCTCCTCTTTCAAAATGCTAGAAGTGTAAAAATGGTCTTCGTGTGGTAAAGGAGGTACAGAGAAATGGGGATTATACCCGAGTCACTGACTAAGTGAAAACTCCACCATGTGGTATCTGAGGCTGATCAGCAGAGCTGCTAAATTTAGATCCCCAGCACAGCCCTTCACCACATGTGCTGATGGAGGGTTTGATAGCAGCAGTAGCAGACTGTGAGCTCCCACAGTAACTGACCTACCAAGGAAGCAGTGTCAGCAGTGTCCTCCTCATTGGCTTGGTCAGGCTTCGCTCCAGCCTGTTACAAGGGCTTGATGAGAGCAGAGGCTCTGTTCTGGTACCTAACTCTGCCCTGACTAGGCGACAAGATTTCAGGTAGTAGCCTATCAATCTCTGCAGTTCAGTTTGCTGGGCAGGGCTGCTTCCTTCACCGTCCAGTCATGCTCTGGGGCTGGCTCACCAAAAATAGCTTTTGCTGATCTTAGTGAGCTGTTCAGTCTCTATACAGTGTGTTCAAGAGAAGATTCCCAGATTTACATGCATGAATTAGGAAGAGTCACCTAACAGAGGGAAGGCCTTGTCTTATTTCAAGCTGTTGTTCCAAGTCAGATGCACAAGAGAAATAATTGTGTGTGTGCTGAATATAACACACAGTTCTAATCTTGAAGAGAAATAGCTGAAACACCATAGCTGATTTTTTCAGACAAAATACAGCTGGAGACAAAGATTTGACATTGAAAACTGTAACCTAGATAGCCAAGATATAACAAAGCTGAGAAGTGCAAGACAGGTATGCTGAGTGTGCTTACCAGTGGTGCGTGCTGTCTGCTGTAAGTTAATCTGTCAGACAGCTCCATTTTGCTGCTGAAACTGTAGGGAGCAATCCTTGTTGTTAAAGATTCTGGCTCAGGAGGAAGATCCTACTTCTGCTTCAGCCCTGTGTAGAATTACTTCTCATTTTCTGGCACTTTTCCTAGTTTAAAAAAGGGCTGGAGTGGTGTACTGAGGGCTGAGATACCTGATAAGACTTAGAGTTCTGTAAGCACTTCCTAGTTCTTTTCTAAATGATCCTCGGCTGCCCTTGTATTGCTTCCTTCCTCCTAGAATCACTCTAAGCTTATCAACAGGTCTGTTAATGGTCAAATGGGTGGTGTTAATGGGCTGGATGGAGGGATGTATCCATTTAAGCTTAACTTCACTCTTGTGAGGCTGTTACCAAGTGACTAGCTGCCTGCAATTACCACTGAAAACTGAAGATCTGCACGAGATGAAGGAATTATGAAAGCTTTGTGACCAGCGGAGATGTGGTTAGACAACTGAAGTTTGTGTTTGTCACTTGCTGCATGTTCACTTTAGAGCCACACTCTGCCACTGCCAGCTCCATAGCCCATTGATCCTCTAGGGCTGCCTGGGACCCATCTCTTCTTACATCTTGTTGTGGACTTCAGTGTTTTAGTGCCTCAGAACTTGTCCTGTAGGAGAATTTCAGCTCTGATGCCCCAGGTGCTGGATCCATCAGTTCCATCTGATGCAATGGGGAAGCAAGCAGTGACCTGTCCCAGCCCAGCTGCTAGGGAAGCAAGGATCAATGAAAGATGAGGAGTGTGAGCCTGGTGGGAGGGACAAGTCAGAGAAAGCAAACAGTTTGCTGCCTTTAGCTTGCTGATGGCTTTCATCAGAGCTGGCTGTGGAGGGAAGGAAGTGACAGCACAGTCATTAGCAGGCTGCGACCCTCTGTCACAGGAGCTCCCGAAATAAACGATGATTGCATTGAATCACGAGGCTGGAGAGAGACCTCGCTGCTAATTTAATAAATTGCTTGCATTTAGGACCCCAGATTGTTGCCGTTACTGGTTTTTTGCTATGTGATGCCACCTGGGATTAACAAGGAGGAGGGGATTGGGGGAGAGGAAGAAAGCAGCTCAGGTCCGTTAGCAACCGCTGGTGTGACCTCACTCCGTGTCCCAGGGGGGGAATGAGATCATGAGCATGCCAGAGCTCTCCGAAGGATTGGATTTGCTCGGTGCAGCAGGATGGCCTGCGAGTGATCTCATCCCAGCCCCCGGGGACGGGCGCTGCCTGCCTAGCCTCGCCGGCTGCGAGGACTTCATCCCAGCTCTCCAATTAGTGATTGGCCTGCGATGACATCACTGATGACAAAGCTAACTGGGACAACACAGCAAAATTCCAGGGGAATTTCCCCTGCTCCAGGAGCTTATCAAAGAAAAGAATTTTGATACAACAAACCCAAATCTTTCAGTGCAGATAATGTCACTGCAGATGGAGCACAGTTCTGGGCTCACAGCTGGCCCTGACCTAGTGCCCTGCCACCAGCTCTGCCTTCTAAACAGTGTGGGACAGAACACAAACAGGTCCTCATTAAGGCTGGGGCTGGCCCTAAATTACATAGCCTTATTCAGCCTGCTTCTCTGCTCCTAGGTGCTTGAAAACAGAAGTCACATATGAAAAAAAAAGTCTGTTTCATAGTTACACCTCGTGGTTGTAGTAAGCCAAGAGGAAGACTATGTTACCCTGCAGATGTCCTGCAAGGAAGAAAAAGCTTCCTTCTCCAGGATGGCAGGGACTGCTTTAGTGAAAGTTTACAAATGATGCTGCCCATTCTTTGAGTTTCTTCAACCAGCATGCTTCCCCTTCCCCCCCCCTTTTCTTCCTTAAAGTCCTCAGAAAGGATTTGGAGTTTAAAATGCCCTGAGGGTTGGGGTTTTTTCAGCACCAGTTGGGGTTTTTTTCAGCATCTGTGCACTGTGCAAGAGCCAACACACACCTGAGTGGAAGGGGAAGGACTCTGGCAAACAGATAATTAGTTTGATTCTTTGGGATTATCCAGAGAGCTGTCAGCAAGACTGGTGTCACTTTGCATTTAATCCCTGTACCTTCAGACAGGGGTATAAAATTAAAGAGATTTACCTTGCTTTCCTTGTCTCATTATTAATAGCATCTACAATTTACATCATATTAATCCCTGTAAGTCTTAGCCTCTGCTGTTAATGCTCAGCAACATTGTCCAGATACACAGTGTATCCATAGCCTGCTCTAAAGTTAAAGATTCAGAAATGGAGCATATCTGGGTAAGTGACAGAGCAAGAGGAACATGGAAAGAATGAAGTGACATTTATCCATTGGCTGCAGAGAAAGCTGCATCTCATGAGCACTGGTCTCTGCACCATTTAACAGAGTGTGCAGGTGCTCAGTGAACACAAGCCCTGCACCTGTTAAATGCTCTTCTTGGACTTCCTGATAATAGTCATGTCTCACTTGTTTGGCTGTTTTACAGGGGAAGTTTTATCTGGTTATTGAGGAGCTGAGCCAGCTGTTCCGCTCCCTCGTCCCCATCCAGCTGTGGTATAAATACATTATGGGAGATGATCCATCCAGCAGTTACTTCCTAGGTGGAATCCTGATCATCATGTATAGCCTCTGCAAGGTGAGTACCACCTCATTACTAGCCTCTTGGGAGCTGTAACAAGAGCAGAGAAAGCATCAGAGCTGAAGGGAACAAACATCTCTTGGTTGTTGCTGTACCCAGGCAGGAAGCTGCAGCAGCTGGGACACCACGGCAAATTGCCAAAGGCATTTTGCTTCACCAGCATGTGGGCATTGCTGAGCTAGGAAGATCTGTGGCTGCTCATGGGTGTTGCATCAGACTTATGAAGTCATTGCTGCTCTCTAATACCTTTCTATAAAGGCTGGAGGAGAATGGGAGAGGAACCTTGGGGGAGCAGTACTGGAGAGATGGTCAGCTGTTTCAAGACTTTCAGGTACAGCACTGAAAGGCAGGTTGCAGAGTTAAGTGTTTCTCTCTAAGCCTTCCTCTGCCTTTCCAGGCAGGGTAGGTTCTCTGTCACTCACAGCACTGAGTGCTGCAGGGAGAGAGAGAGAGAGGCATCCAAGTCCTGCCTGGATAAAACAGTTAGTTTTGCCCCATTCTAGGTCCTGGTGTGGCTGATGCAAGTCCAGGATCTCAGTGATGGACAGGAATAACTAATGTTTCCTCAAAAATAATAATGTTAATAGTACAAAGAGGTCTAGAAATAGTTGTATTTCTAATTGTGTTTGCTGACCCCTGCCCAGGGGCAGGGCAGTAGCTGAAGCAAAGTGCTATACCTGTGCTCCCCATCCCTCTGAGGTAAGCCACTGGGCTTGCTGCAGCCCAGATACCCATCTCTGCCTATGGCTTTGCAGAAGCAAATTGAAGAATGGGGAAGAGAGAACATATCCAAGCTAAAAACAGCTCAGAGGGGCTGAGCAATACTGAGTAGCTGTTACGTGATGTATGGTTGTAGTTAAAGCTGTATGTTATACAGGAATGGGGCAATCCAACCACTCCTGTCTAGGAATTTACAATTCTTGTAAGCAAAATAGGCCGAGGAGATCATGAGAAGTGAAGTGGTTTGGTCACAGCAGGTCTGAGATCAAGCCAGAAACAGAGCAAATAGTGCCAGAATAGAAGCACCTGAGACCAGTTCAGCTCCCTGCACACCCATCTATTCTCTCAGCTCTGTGTTTCCTGCTCTTTACTCCACACTGTGGGAGAGGGTTGTTGCTTCTTTCAGAGATGCCACTGCCTGGGTCCACTCTAGATAACAGTATCCAACCCTTCCATGCCTCTTTGGCTTGTGAGGTCAGGTCTACAGATCCCAGTTACAACGATAGATTTCAAATAGTCTTTGTCCCTTCCTGCTAAAGGAACTCAACTCAGCTCTGCCCCAGTCAAAACCAGCACAATCAGGAAAAGGGATGCTTACCTGCAGTTTCACATGCCATTTCTTACACATGGAGAAGTCCTCATAGTGCAAAGTAACAGTGGAGGCTTCTGCTCCTTGGAGGAGTTCAGAACCACAGCTGGCAAGGCAGGGGCCTCACCAGCCAGGGCCCAGCCCTGCAGCACCCAAACAAGGCAAGAGCCAAAATCTTCAGGTGGTGAGGCAAGTCCAAGAACGAGCCAGAAGATCCATCCAGAGGTGAGGATCAGGCCTGGCAGTGGCAGCCAGGATCAGACACAGTCCAGCAACTGCAGGGCAGAGCCATAGCAATGAGTAGGGCTCAAGCTGAGAGTGGGAGGTCAATCCATGTGCTGGAGTGTCCAGACTGATGGTATCTATAGCTAGGCATAGCTAAACTGGGAACTAGCACTTACATAACACAGCTTAAACAGTAGCTGAAGTTTCCAGGGCTGAGCTTAAATAGAGGTGCTGAGCCTATGGGCAGGCACTGTGGGTGGAGAGCCCAGGTGAGGCTTGTCAGGGCCATGAGGGTCTGTTACTGCACTGAGGGCCCTGACACAGGTGTGAGCAGTTACTTCTGGGTTAACTGAATGTTTCTGTACTATGAAGTCTTTATACATAGTGTTATGATAATCCAGGTTGGAAAAGCAACCTCACGTTGAAAAGTTCTGCTGATCTGTTCTTTAGAAGCTCTGTGAGGACAGGACTACTATTGTCCAGCACTGACTATAACTTAGGCCCAGGACTGGGGGGCACACTTTAGTGAAAGTGCCTTGGCTACAGCCCATGCCTGTAACATGCATGTTCCTTCCTGTAATTCATCCAATTCATCAGAGGGGTAAGTGCCAAAGGGTGTTGGGTCCAGGAACATGTCCCATGACATTGTGTGGCAGCTACTGAGTACCACAGATGTGCCCAGGTCAGGATTAGCCCTCTGCACACTAGAGACTTTGCTTGGAAGTGAAAGAAGAGTGAGAGTACACTCTTCCAATACAGATCATGGAGTATGAGGTATGTGCATCCCATTTACAGTCACAAGAGTTGCAGGTCTAATTCCTTGCCTGAGACACTGAAAATATACCCAAAGGAATCCACATTAGCGAAGCCACAAACCACATTAGAAAAACCACAGAAGCCAATTTGGCACTGAGAGCTTCTGTGCTCCTGGCAAAAATCCAAGGCTTAGCTCGGGCTGCATCCCCTTCCCCTATACAAAGGGCAGGATCACTTCCAGAAGGTCTGTGGTGCAGCTGATGGGAGCTGTCTTCATCTCAAGCTGGATTGTGTAGATATGAACCTCTGATTTGGGTGAAGAAATCCCAGGTGTTCACAAGTAAGAGCATCCAGGTCTTATTTTTCCTTATCCTGAACAGAAGCACTCACTGTCTGTAACTCAGTTGTTATGGAATGGTGAGTGAGGTAACACACTTCAGTGTAGGGATGAGAAATGGATGTTAGACTACTGAAACATGCAGCTTTTGGGGGCACAGGGAGCTCCAGAGAGGAAAAACTGAACGGGGAATATGAACTGGGAGAAGAGGAGACAACAGAGGAAAGGCATTAGAAGCCATGATATAAGCAAAGCAACCAGAAAATGGGTATAAATTGAAAGAGGGAAAATTTGAATTAGATATTAGGCAGAGGTTTTCCCTGTGAGGGTGGTGAGACACTGGCACAGGTTGCCCAGGGAGGCTGTGGCTGCCCCAACCCTGGCAGTGTTCAAGGCCAGGTTGACTAACGCCTTGAGCAACCTGTTCTGGTGGGAGGTGTCTCTGCCCAGGGCAGGGGGTTGAGGCTGGATGATCTCTAAGCTCCATTCCAACCCCTTCAAATAGTATGCAAAAGCTGTGGAAAAGAGCTGATCCTGACCCTTGTTAGGAGATGAAAGGTGTGTAGCAGTCAGCAGCCTCCAGTGGTAGTTGCTGACTGGAAACATTACTGGAAGGACCCTGGGAGCCTTTTTACATGCTGACTGGAAGCATTATTGGTGCCTTCATTTGATTCCACATCTATTGCAGGATGATCTCATTGGCATTCCCTGCAGTGAGCCCACTTAATCATGCTAACCAAAAAAAAACAACAATAGAAAGCCAACTCCAGGCATTCTGGTGCCTTTTGTAGTGCTAGTCCAGCTCTGCACCTGCTGTATCACATCTTCCCCTGCCCTCCAGGTGAGAAACAAAAGGTCCTGTTGAGCTATTAGGCCCATCTCCAGCTAGTGCAGGGCTGTTCTCTGCACAATTACTTCTTCACATCGTGTCTAGTTCATAGTGTCTTTTTCCCTGTGCTCTGCCAGTAGATAGGGAAAAGAGAGCTGACATACTGGATTGGGTTTTCAAGCTATTTTCCCTTTTATTAGTAGTGCCACATCTTCACTCTAAGTATGCTTAGTGTCTCCTCTCTTGCTCAGCCCCTTGATACTTATAGGCAGTTTTCACATCTTTCCCCCCACTTCTGTACTGCTCAGCCAAGCTGTAAATATAGATGTCTTCTAGACTCTTTTCAGAAATCATTTTCTGCAGGCTCATTTTCTGCCCTTCTCTGAACTGCTTTTAGTCCCTAATGAGGAGCCCAGAACCAGCTCTGCTCACCAGATGCAGTTACATCATGTGTGCTGGGCATTGGAGGGAGGGGAAGGAAAGGGACCCCATGTTGCCCCTGCTGTTGGCCACTTTTGGGTGTCTGCACTCCCTTCCTGGCATTGGAAGTTTCTCACTCTTTAGGTGATTGTGACAAACTCAGCCTCAGACCTGCTCCTCATTCCTTAGACCATTCTTGGTGGCATTTAATCACTGCACTCCCTAAATCACTCTGCAGCAGGATAGGAATTCCCACTTCTTCCATAATGGCATCTAGTTCCTGAAATGCCAAGCTTTGGGGCAGAGCCACAAAACCTTGGAAATCCCCTTATTCCTAGAGGTTGAGGAAATCCCTTTCCTGCCTCTTCCACCTGAAAAGACCTCCCTTCCCTCCCTTTCTTGAGCTACTTGCAGTGTTCCCTACTCTCACTTCTGGGCTTCTGGATACTCAGCTCTCAGGGTGGGAATGGGAATTTTAGCCCTTCCCTACTTAGTGGGCAATTTTCCCCACCACAACCCTGGTGTCTGCCCCTCTTTCTGTCCTCTAAAGCCCCTGATGTGCAGTCCATTGTTACCAGAGGATTTTTGGCGACCCTTCCCCACTGTCAGTTCACATTTACTGCACATCTCATGATCACCATGAAATCTGTTTTGGCACCATTGTTACTTTTTTCCCCTCCAAGCATCCATGTGGAGACACCATTTCCTGAGTTTCTGGACTGTACACACACATTTTGTGGGCAGTATCTGACCTGGGATGTCTTTATTGCAGTCGTTTGACATCTGTGGCCGTGTGGGAAGTGTCCGGAAGGCACTCAAGGTCCTTTGCACCCCCCAGGTAAGTGGTTATGGATATTAGAGCAGTTTCAGAGGTGAAACTCTGTTACTGTTGGATGATGGAGTTGGAAATTACTCAGTGTATCAGGATCATAGAATAAAATAATGTGTCATCCCATGGCTGGATAAGCTGTTATCTCCTGCCAGGGATGTTAGGAACCTTTTGACAACTGCCCTGTCCCAGCTGTAGTAAGAGATTGTTCCTGTTTTGTCTGATTGGAAGCTCTGTATAATATGGATTAATCCACTGAGGCCAAAACTTCAAGGAGCTTACAAAACTTTGTAGTGCAGAGTGTGAGAAGGACTTCTTTAACTAGAAGCATGTAGTGCCTGATGTGCAGTGACATTAAAAGGGATCCTGCAGTGCACAGAACTTATCCCAGGCACTGCATTATATCCCAGGCACTGCATTACACAGGACTGAGATCTAGATCTGTGGCAGTGAAATACTGTGATTTACATTTTAAAAGGGTAAAATCAAAGACTGTAGAGGAAAGGAACACAATATCACTGAAGTTTGTTAGATCTTACTTTGCTTATTCTGTGGGTTTGAGCTGGTCACTTCTCCTCAGCATGTTTCTATTTCCCCTAATTCTGTTACAATAGGAGAAGCAACATTTACCTTCCACATATTTAGAAGCAAAATGGGCAGCCCGTGGGTGCTGCTGTTGTTATTCTTTCTTCTATTGTCTAACTTGCTATTAATAATACCTCCCACTATCTAAACACCTCTGCAAATGATGCTGAATTAATCCTTTCAGCTCCCTGTTGAGCTCATTAAATTTCATTATCATTGCTGCACAAGTGGAGGCACTAAAAGATGGAGTCAGCTCGAGGGGAAAACAAACCAGAGTGAACAGAGCACCAGACTCCCTCTGTTCTGTGTTCTGGGGCCCAGATCTCCCTTCCCCATACAGAGTGACATGACACCAGTGTCCTTCCCAGGTCGTGCAGGGAATCTGGGTGTGCAAAGCAGTGTCTTTAGATACACTTAGCCTTCAAATCCTTTGACATGGGGATTTTTCCCCACCTCTCCCTCACAGACCTACGGAGTCCGTGCCACCAGCCAGCAGTGCAGTGAGGCAGGAGACATTTGTGCCATTTGCCAAGCAGAATTCAGGGAGCCTTTGATCCTTATGTGCCAGGTAAGACCCTGAGCTTCCCACATCACACTCCCCTATTGGCATTCCTTTAGTTAATTTGAGCAGCTGGGGAGAGGCACAGTCAGCCTGGGAACTTATAAAGTCATTTACTGGGACTTCATCAGGATCCTGATGGATATTTATTGCCCTGTTCTGGATAACCAGTGATTCATGGCAGCTGAGCCACTCTTTGGGGACTAACCATAGCTTCTGGGATGGAAATAGCCTTGTAGGCCAGGGAGTGCCAGTTGGCAGTGCAGGTCTTGGGTCTAGAATGCAAGAGTGTTTTACCTGCCCTTGGGGAGACTGAGGAGTCAGAGCAAGTGCTGAGAGAGGGGCACAGATCCAGCCTGAGCCTGGGAGGGTGCACAGGGACTGGGGCAGCACCATGTAATCATGGTGTGGCATTGGAACACATGGAATGAATGCAGTTCTGCATGTCCAAGTTGGTCACCACTGTCAGGAACTGGGATTTGTCATGTTACTCATTGGGTATACTCTGGCAAAAACTATAGTTTAAGAGTGGCAGACTCTGGGGAATGGTGCACTCCTGGTCTGGGGCCAGAAAACCCCTTATACCACACTGCCATGGACTCTGTTAACAAACCAGAGGCTGCTGAAGGCCTCTTGGCAAGGCTGGAGATGCTTCCCCAAGATTTGCTCTTCAGTTGCTTGTTGAGCTCAGTAAAGACTTAAATAACTCAGTGAACTGAGGATGCAAATGTGGTAGAAAACCCTCTCAGGTACTTTGTTAGTCTGGAAGTCACCAGCCTTTTGATGTTTCTTTCTCATGCTGTATTAAGAGACAGAGCAGTAAATCACTAGCTTTGGCAAACTGATGTACTGGGAGTGCTGGGCTTTGTTTTCCATATCATGTGAGGATCAGCTGCACTGGAATCCCTCCCTACTGCCTCGTGGCTGTGCACACTGAGTGACAAGGCTGGAGCTCCTGCCTGGTGGTGACAATGCCCTTGTGTCTCCCCAGCACGTGTTCTGTGAGGAGTGCCTGTGCCTCTGGTTCGACAGGGAGAAGACCTGTCCTCTGTGTCGCTCTGTCACCGTGGAGACCCTGCGGTGCTGGAAGGATGGCACCACCTCTGCTCATTTCCAGGTCTACTGATACCAGTGGGATAATATGTGCAGAGGAGAGAAGCTGGAAAATCTGGTGATCTTGTGCCCCTACTTAGCTGTCTGTGTGTTTGTTGTCTTACTCTTCCTTCCAGCTTTATTTGTCCAGGAGCCAACAGAATGTTGCTAGCCACAAACTTTATCCTCAAAAGCAAGGAAGATGTGGTTTATGTTGTGGCAAACTCCATGGCTAAGCTATAGCCAAGGATTTTTCTTGAATTTACATGGTTATAAACTGCCTGGGATGTTCCCTGGTTTCCTGTGCTTTTAGTATAGACAAATACTGTGTGTACAAGGCAAGTGAACTGTGATTGCATGTGTCTAACCTGAGGTGCTGAAACTGAGCTGTCCTCTGGCTCAGCCTCTGCTGAGGTGTCTCACATTGTATGGCCCTACATTCCCTGAATCCATAACTTCATGGAATTACACAGTTGCTGTTACAGTACCTCTGAGAACTCTTCCCAAACTGCTTCAGAACCTCATGCCCAAAGTTTCGTTGGGGTTGGAGAAATGTCACTTCCCAACAGCTCTGTTTGTGCAATTGATGTCACAAATGGCACGTGGTGTCATCTTAATGAAATCCCAGGGAACTTGGGAAGGAACATGCTAGTAAAGCTGGAAATGATACTGCCTTTTCTTTGGAATGTTTTTCCTCTTTAGTTTTCATGGTGAGACTTTCTGAATTCCCAGTATGTAGGGAGAACAGCAGGAGGCAGGGATAGATTGAAGTCGAGTTGGATTTGTCTGAGTGAAGATTCCAGCTCCTGACCAAGAGCATCCCACAAACTCAGTGTCTCCACTCCAGGCTGGGCTGGCTGGCTGTGACCAGTGCCACTCACAGCCTGGAAGGGAAAACTGGAGCCTTGAGCTTCAAGGAAGGAGATCCCTGGGTGTGAGTGGAGAACTAACAGCCTCCCTGCAGCCACAGTTGGTCTCTGCTGAGGGGCTGTAGCAGCAGGTGCCTGCAGGAGCTGCTGTGTGCTCTGGAGCTTTCTGCCACCAACACATTTCTGCTCTTGCTGCACTCCTGGAATGTGTCTCACTAGGAACTGCAGCATTCCCTACCCAGTGCCATGGAAATGGCCGTGACAGTCCCACCTGAGCAGTTCATCAGGAAGAAATACCTGGGGCAGATGAGCCTATGTGTCTGTGCTGACTGAAACTGCACAGAGGGAAGAATAAAAGCAAACAGGAGCTGATGGGAACAGCATTAAGGCTCCCTATTTCTTTGGAGATGTGTGCAGTTAGCAACAGTTAGTGTGGATGGAGGAGGAATGGCAAGAGGCAGAGCCTGAGCAGGGAAGAGAGGCCAAATCTGGCTTGAGAGATACAGGAGCAGAAGCTTTACTTTCCAACCAAAGTGATTTGATTCTTATCAAATGGATCCTGTGAAAGTGGAGAACTAAGCCAAGGAATCTGGTTGCTATCTCCAATGGGAATAGCCTCTCTGGGATGGGGGAGGAGACTTCAGAAAGGCAGGAAGCAAAGCTGACAGAGGAAATAAGAGTGTTGTTAGTGGGACAGTTTGGTATATTCACTGGGAAAAGGGAAGGTGACTGATTCCATGGGCAGTTCCTGAGAGGCCTCAGTGTTGGGTTTCAGTGCAGTGCAGGTGATCCATCAGGTTGGGGTATCTGCTTGTGAGCTGTTCGAAAAGCCACTTCTAAGTCTGAATTTTTTTCCTAAATGCTCCTGAAAAATGTGTTTGGAGAAGTGTAGGAAAAGGTCAGTAGGAGCCCAGCGCTACAAAGTGTGTGGGATAGACTGCTTCAAAATTACTGTTATTTATTTGGTGATCAGGAAGGGAAACAAAGGGAAAGTCTGGGAATATTCTTTGCATTCTTATAGTCTTTTTTGGGGGAGTGAGGACAATTCTACCCTCTCATAGAACATGACACTTGCATCAGAGAACATACATGGGAAACTTCAGTCCCTATGACAGCTGATGCGAAACTGTTGATTTCCATGGGAAAACACTGAGGGCTGTGCAAGGAAGTTACTTTTAGAGAGGAAATAAAAACTGGAGACTTTTTTGCCATTGAACAGTTATTTTTCTTTTTTTTAATAAACTCATTATAAATATGTACAAAGAGTCTCAGCATATGAAATTCCTTTTACAAAAGAGAGAAGCCCCATCCAAGCAGGACCAGGAGCCTCTGTGAGCTCCATCAGCAGTGAGCACAGGCTCTGCTCTTGCTTTGGTGAGGTGGAAACCTGCACAGTGACTCTGTTACATCCAAATCCTACTGAATCAGCAATGTGCAAGGAATTGTGCATTCCCTGCTTTTCACCTGGTTCATTCCATTAGCAATGCACCTGGAGAGACTGGGAAGTTTGCAATGTCCCAAGGACTAAAGGTGATAGGAAGAGGGATTTTTTTGTGATGAACTGTGATGTTCAAATTGGCTGGAAAGGTGTTGTTGGGAATACCTATGGAACTAACTCCCACTGCAGCTGGGGTTGCTCTGCTGAGGTGCCATCTGTGACCTATGATGGTGTAACTAATAAAGGGTATAACTACTGCTGAGTGTAGCTAATATTGGTGTAACTAATAATGTCCATTCCATACCCAGATGCTTTCAGTGAATATTTACCAAGTTCCAAAGTCACTTTCTGTAAATACTAAAAATTTTGGGAAATTCCTGCAGAGGGAACACTTAAGTCAGATCAGAATTACATCAAAAATCACTCCTGTATTCAAATAAATATTGTCAGGGGAAATATCACTTGTTTTGTGTTTTGTAGTTTAAATTTTTTCCTGGAGATGGGACTGGACATCCTGCAGTGTGGCTGGAACAGCAGCATTCCCCCCTCCTGCAGAGGGCAGAGGTGTGCTTGGAAGTCCCAAGTGCAGGAGTGTGTCAGGGGATACACCAACAGAGATCCTTGTCTGCAGATGGAGTATCATTCAGGGGAGTGGGATTGGCAGTGGGAAGCAGCACAGGAGTGTTCTGTGCTGGGAACAGGGATCTGTACCTGTGTGATACACAAAGGTACCCTTTGGAATGTGAGGGGTCACACATTCAGGCTGGGATGGGCTAGAAGCCTAAGGCAGGAGCAGCACATGAGGATTCCTCCCTTCCACTCGCACTGGCTGGTCCTAAGGAAGCCAAATTCCTCCATTAATTACACTTCCCTCAGCTCTTGGATTTTGAATTGGCATGGCCAGTGTGTCCTCACCTGCTGTGCTGAGATGGACAAGTTCAGCTCACACACAGCAAAGTGTTACACAAGAATGAGGCTGAGTTTGGAGCTTGGATTGAAAATCCGATTTGCTGCGAGCAAACTGGCTCTAAGGAAAGTTGTGCAGGTGCTGTTCCCCTGCTGTGGAGGCAGGATACAGCCAGGAGACAAAAACACGGGTCCAGGATTTAATGCAGAGCCACAGGTAGTTTGTTAGCTACATATCAGACTCCTGTCGAGATCATGGACAGATGTTTTAATCCACTTGTAGGAAAATTAAATATTAAGGTAGATGTACTGTTCTGTCCTCATTGTGAACCATTCTGTACATGGCAGTGCAGTTTTCCAGCAGGGAAGTGCCTCATTCCAGGCTCTGTGTGGACCAGTTTACCCAAATCTGTCTGTAATGGGTTTCATTAGCAGGTACTGCTGCTGCTTTTGCTGGGGGTTTAAGACCTTTATAATTTTAGTGTGATAGAGAAACAAAATAAACTCACAAATGAGATTTAATTGATTCAAGAAGTGTTTGTGATATAAGGAAATTGCTTTAGTAATGGCCTTAGCTAAATTAGGGTAATTCCTGCCTGCCTGTGTGCTCTAAAGCAGAAGTGTGATGGGTTTCTCCTCCCTCATCACTGACAACTCATTGATTTGGGTGATTTGCTGTGCGTTTTTATTGGGTGATGCCTCTCCTGGGCACACCATGACAGGACCATTCCATATTTTTTTGCCTATTGAAAATCATTCTGAGAGAGAAGAGGAAGAAATCTGGAATCACTGGGCTGAATCCTGCCCTGGGTGTAACCCAGCTGTCTGCAGGCAGGCAGCAGTGCAGCCTAGGATCAATCTGGCCAAAGGACCCATTCCAGCAGGCAGGAGAGAAGGTGATTAGCAGTACACACTAGGCTGCTGTTTTACCTTGCAATGTGAAGTTCCAGTGTGTGATGGGAGCTGTCTTGGTGCAGAGCTGCTTTAAAAATTCATAGACTTCCCTCACAGCCGCACTCTGCGGCGTTCGGTGCAGACTATGATCTCATAACCTCCTCTCTGCCTCGCACGGCTGCTGAAACCCAAGATGGGCTCCCTTTTTTTTTCCTTTAGAGAGCAGTCCCCAGTCCTCACAGCTGATCAAAATCAATGGCTGCTTGGCTGCTGTGAGAACACCAAAGGGTGAGAGAGGAACTGTGCTGGTTTCCTGCCCACGAGTCGGGTACAGACACTGCCCACCGTCACGCACGGCTGTCAGGACAGGGAGTTTACAGCATGCTTCCCTCTCCCATACAAACACCAACCAGGGGTAAAGCAGAGCACTTAGAAAGGATAAAAACACCCCTTGTCAAAAAATGGAGGCATTCAAGAATAGCAATTACACCAGAAAATGTAAGGCTTTGACAAATCCATACCCTCTAGGAAGGAATTCCAGTTATGTACAGGGAATGCTGGATAGAAAACTCCAAAACAACCCTCAGTTCACACTAAACAGCCAATTCAGAACTATAAAAGTGATGCAAATGAGGAATAAAGCAGGATTTGGGATATTGGAGCTGCTCTGGTTTCCACTTGGGAAGCACCACAGATGTGGTTGTTGTTCCACGAGAATAACACCAGGCAGCACATGTCTTTAATGTTTTTTGCTGACTGTTCAGAACCACTGAGGAGACCAATCCCCTGGGAGCTCTGAGGTTTGGGATTTTACAGACAAACCTGTCCATGGAGGGTTAGGTATGAGGGAGACTGGCCAATCCCTCTGCACTGAGGCTGATCACTGATCTGAGGGGCTCTCCCAAGGTGGGGCCTCGATGGCAAGGACAGAACTTCTCTTCCTTTTCCTTCACTGTGCTGTTTCAGGGGAATTGCCTCTGTGGGAAAAGCCTGAAGGCTGCAGCCCCCATAACCAGTGTGGCAGGAGAACCAAGGGCAGTGCCAACTGTATGCACAGGAGATGCCAGGGAAAATGGAATAATGCACGTTCCAGGTGAGAAGTTTATTACATTCAGAACTGCCAGAGGTGAGGAGTCTGGGAGAGCCCTGTGTCCTGCTCCTGGCCATGAGGCTGGCCCAGGGCTGCCTCAGGGCACACACTACTTCACTCCTCATTCCAGTGATTTGCAGAAAGTTGTCTTTTTAAGACTCTGCCTGGTCCAGCACTGGTGAAATCAGCTGAGGCTCCTCCTTTTGCTAGAAGAATTCCTACTTACTTCAGCTCAGGAGACTGAGCTGGGAAGGGGTTCAGGATGCCAAGGATTACTGAGCATCAGGCCAAAAATGGCAGGAAAATGTTTCATTGGTCCCTGTGGTTCTGAGACCATCCAAAGGCTATCGACAGACAAACTACACAGAGCTACACAATCCCTCCCAACACTGCACATCACCTAAAATAGGGCAAGGCTCTCCATAGGAACAATCTGCTCTTTCAGTACAGTCCTTGCTGCTGTTTGGGCATTGCCTCGGATCAATAACACCCATGAATATGTGTGCAGGGGCTCAAAACACCACGGTGAATATTTGATAAAGGGAGAATTTAGCTTTTAGATTGCTTAGAAACATTTCTCCTGCAGTAGTGAAAAAGGCAGGGTCTGACTGCAGGGACACAGTGGCCACTCGGCTTGTTCCTGGGCTGGGTGAGGGGTAGGAGGTGTTTATAAATGACAAGGAGAAAAACATCCTTTGGGAATTGGGTTCTTAACATTCCTTTATGCCTTTGAAAACGCCCCCCCTGCCATGGGAGGGTCAATTTTCTGGTGCAAATATCAGAAGCTAGGAAAAATGTTTCTAAAAAACTGTGCACAATCATTCCTGTAAGTAGCATCTGGAAGGAATCCTAAATCTGACAGGTAGTTTTGGCTGCAAGAAAAAAAGTGCTCAGTACTAGACTGAAAAAAAGCCCTTTGACTTCTAAGGCCAAGTTCTCCTGTTATCCCTTGCTCTAGTGATTAGATAGAGTTCTCTTCCCTGGGTCACAGGATTTGGGACTGCTTAAATCACCAGCCAGGAGAACACCCAGCTCTGGAGCTGTAGGAAATGCTGTGCTAGCAGCCTTTGATGTGTACACTGCAGTGAAAAGAGCTGGTGTGCCCTTTACACCTCAGTGAGTGCTGCTTCCCAAGCTCCAAACTGTCAAAAGAAAAAGAACTGCCCCAAAGAAAAAAAAGAGTTTTATAAACTTCTGGGCTAGATTATTTGTTTTGTCTTAGTTTCTGCAGAGATTGAAAGAAAGAAAAAATAGCACCTTCTCAAGTTATTTTTTTTGCTATCTTGTGTATAAATATTAATAACCAAAATAGATCTTTCCTTGTCCCATGTTTCACAACATCCTCTTGGGGAAACTGTAGCACCACAGAGAGGCAGTTTAGCCCCAGACAAATATTAAATGTAGCACCAGAGAAACTGAAGTTGGAGGAGAAGCTGATCTCCCCTGGTGCTGTGGCATTACTATATACACACACAAACTGCTGTCCAAGCCGCTCCGCACCCGTCCCCACCGCCTGCCACCTGCCCACTCTGCAGCCAGGCTGGCACTCAAGGGACTGCTAACTCTGGATGTAGAGATTATTTTTCATCCTGCTGCACGTTGCCATAAAGAAGGGGCAGTGGGGAAGTTGGTGGTGTCCCAGCAAGGACATGACTGCTGCCGTGACTCGGCTGCAGGAGCAGAGCTGCTCACACCACCGTCATCTACAAGGACTGTCGCTCACGTTCTCGACAAGGCATGCACGTCTGGACGTTTGCATACAGGAGGGTTTACATTCTTCTATATATAAGCAGGTATGTGTCTCTGGTTTGCTGCTGGGCCCTTGAACAGCTCCTTCCGTGCAAATCCTTCTTCACGTCGCCCAAAGCACTTTCCAGCATCTTCCACTTCTTGCTTTATCTCCACTCTTCACAGCTGCTGCTCAGGCGCTGGATTCCCTGGAGGAAAAGGGGAAACAATTTTCTCCAAGGGCACAGGGTTTGCTCCAGCCTAAGAAAGCAAAAGAATTGTGTTGGGTATTAATTATGTTGATACATTGGGTACAATAAAAGCTTCTTTTAAATTTATGCTTGAACCCTCCTGCTACATTTGCTGACAAGAAGAGGTGCAGAATTTATGGGAAGGGTGGTTTTGTGGCTCAGCACAGGAGATGATACCTTTAGCCCTGTCTGCTGCTGCAGGATTTCTGGCTCCTTCTTTTGGGTGCTCATCTTTGTGTACATCACACTAACAAAAATGTGAAGTTTTAGGGAAGCCATTAATTTTGTTCCAGGTAGGCAACAGGGTGCATGGAGTATCACAGGAGACTGGCAGAATTCACTCATTCCTGGTTCTGCCACTGATTAGATTTGTGGCCTTGGGCAAACCACTGCTTTCAGTTCTGCTGCAAAATGAGGGCAGTAATAACTTATTTGCCTCACAGGTGGGCTGCGAGCCTTAATTAATAAAGTGCTCAGAGAAAGGCACCCATCTAAGTGCAAATTAGCAGGAGAGGTGCCCAAGGGGCATCTGCTATGCAACTCCCATTTCCCAGCATTTATCCCCAGCATTGTTGACAGCAGCCCTTGCTGGGGCAGATCCCATCGTTGCCTGCAATGTCTCCTTGGCTGACAATGAGTGATCTTATAACAGCCTCTCGGAGAAGTCTCTGCTGGCCATGGGGATGAGGTGATTTCACCGGGTGGGAGAGAGGAGGGGGAGTAGCTGACTATGCAACTGCAGCAGCTATGAAGTCAGAGTGTAATTAGGGCTGGCAAACAGCTCTGGGGCAGATTCTGAGTGGCTTTACTCCGATGTGCACCCAGGATCATTTCCCTTCCTGCTGTAGCACTACCCTGATCACACCAGCGTGAAGGTTATCACCATACAAAGATGCTGCCTCTGGGGTGAACTGAACCTCCAGGAAAGGAGGCAAATCCTGGTGCTGCCACAGACTCTGAGCAACCTGGAACATCTCTGGTTCTGCAACAGAAGACTGAACCATAGCTGCTTTACCCCAGTTACTGCCAGCTGTGCACAGCATGTGGCAATTACAACCTCTCCCTCCCTCAGTTTCCAGCCTTGCTTTCTAGTTTCGAGGAATCTGAAGCAGCAGTAGGAATAGCTCGAAGGGCTAACGCCGGAATGAATCATCCAGACGTGAAGCACATTTCCAATCGCTTGCTGTGATCAAGGCTACCAGCTAGCCACAGTCCTAGGGCTGCTGGGTCTGCCTGCTCACAGGCTCCCACATCACGCTGCTCTCCAGGAGGGCTGGAGGTATCCTGAAAGTGCTTTTGCAGAGCTGCTTGGTTCTTTTGGCAGAAGGTAAAGAGGAAAGGTGTTTGCTATATGAGAAAGTACAAACACAATAACACTGGCTGCACAAACGCAGCCAACTGGGCACAGAGTGTCAACCAAGAGCTGTCAGGAAGGAGCCCAAGAGGTTGAATTGTGTCCCCTCCTGCATCCCATGCTCCCAGGGAGCTCTGCCTCCGCTGGCACAACCTCACGCTCAGGGCTTGGCCAGCCCTAACCACTGACAGACACACAGCACCACGGACTCTCCAGACCCGTGAAACATCACTAGGGGAGATCTGGACACCTGCACTCCTCACACAAGGTGCCAGAATTCCCCCCATGGGGTGGGAGAGCAGGGCACAACCTGAGCTGTGCATGGCACTGAGCACAGGCTGGTGGTACAGAGGAGGAGTCCATGGTGCTGTTCCCTATGCTCCAAGGGATGTGCTATTTACTCAAGTTACACTGGAATAAAGAGTTAGGGAGTTGATTAAAGGATTTCCTCCAAAGCAAAACCGTTTAATCCTTATTTATTATTTCTCCTGCAGCAGCACTTCCAATTGCCAGCTCCAAACCCTCATCCTGCTGTGCCATCCGTGGCCTGCAACAGATCATCTGTGGTGTCATTATATTTTACAAACTGTCTCTCTGTGTCACTTAATGTATAGAAAAATCTATAAAAACCTGTAAAAGTTGATAAATCCTAGAACATCTTGAACTCAGAGCAATAAATCTGCTCCAGGGCAGGCAAAGAGCTCAGCACAATGTTTATGCATCTCACAAGCCTCATTCTAAGAGCTTAAATGGCTCTTAAGTTTTGCATCAGCCTCGTGCTGGCCTTGTGCATAAAGGTGAATTTCATGGAAAGAATAAAAGAGAGCCCCAGAATCCTGGCCTTCAGCCCATCTCTCAATAAAACAATTTTGAATATCCTAGGCTGTGTTAAAGCCATTTCTGGGTGCATATTGGCTGCATTGCCAGTATCTGACTCATTAATGGAATACACTTTGAGCCAAATTCTGATCTCATTTACAGCACCGTAAATCCAGGGCAACCCAATTGACTTCAGTGGACTTACTCCAAATTTCCCACAATAGGTACTCAGCAGATAGAGCAAAATTTGGTACTTTGGGTCTGAAAAAGGCTGAGGAAAGCCAAACTACATCCCATTTGTAATTGTGGGGTGGATAGTAAGTTGGAAAGAGAGCCAGCATATCCCTTCTGTAGAGCTGCTGAAAATTGATTATTTTATGTGTTGTTCTTAAAATGTTGACACTTTGGGGAGGGACTGTCCACAACTACCAACATTGGTCAGTCACTTATAAAATAAAATGGAATTAGAGCTGAGCTCCTAGATGAAAACTGCAGTGTCTATTGCAAACATGGATTGAAGTGATAAAAAAAGTTACTTGCTCTGGTATTTTTGATGGGAACCAACATTTCCTTTGGTGACATATCCCTCTCTCCCTGGACATTTAGGGAGACACAGCTTCAGCTCAGAAAGTTGCTCTCAGCCACTGCACTGTTAGGCAATAAGGTTGTGAGATGACAAATCACATTAACTGATGGTTGCAAAACCACCTCAGCCAGGCCCACCACATCCCACTGCTTTAACAGACACAGGCAGCTCAACCTCTCAATTACTGGGAATTCTCCATCTTTAAACCCAACAGTTTTATCCCACATCTTGCTAAACTAGTGTTCACCAAAAAAAAAAAACTAAAATCAGGCTGCTCTTCTTTGGGATGCTGAACAGGATGGGCATGAAACGATTCAGGCAGGGGGTCCTGTGTCTCATCTCAGCATTTCTTTGGCTGATCTTTATTCAGGGAGAGGACGTGAGGCCACGCTTGGGCACCACCTGTGTGAAGCCGTAGGAGAATCCGAGCTCACGGTCCCCGCAGGAGTTCTGCTCACGGCTACCCTGTCAGCATGCAACTGCTACATTTAAATGGATTATGCAGGCGACTCTCCTGGCACAAATCCCACTCTTAATAAACAAAATAACAGTTATTGATATATGTAAAGGAAAAAATAGAGTCAAGGGCTTGGATTGCTGGGAGGGAGCTGGAGGCAGGGACAAAACGAGGAGCACTCGCTTCCTTCCACACAGCAGCAGGTTAATGAGAAAACAAGGGCTGGGCAAGAGCCCTGTCAAATTCCCAAGCAGCCTCCATCCATGTGCACTCACACTTCATTAGCATCTCCACAGGAGATGGAAGGATAACTTGGAAGACCGAAAAACAATTAGGAGGGGGTTCAAGAGATGGGAGAACTACTAAGGAAGAACTCAAAGAATGGAGTGTCCAGGTCTTTGTACAGGAAGACCAGGGAACCCAGACAGTAAAGAAAGACATTTGTGCTCCAATCTTTCCACAAAGAGTGTCCTGCTTGGCCTCAGTCCACCTGTGGAATGAGCCATTTCTGGAGTACTGTTTGTTGTGAAAACTCTGCTGCTTGTTTATCAGGAGAGTTAATGCTGAAGGTTTTCCTTGTGCAATTTTACTGTGAAGCTGGGGCAACAGTGGTGGGGACCTTTGGCATTTCTGAGTAGGATGCTTGCCACTGGGAAGAGCTGGCTCCTTCTTCCTTAGTTATCCAGGAGGATAAACAATAGTGCCTGCCTCATTGTGTCTCACAGCCACACATGGGGTGCAGCATGCTGGATGTTTGTCCTCGTGCTGCAGCTCACTGCTGGCTGCAGCCCACACCAGCTCCACTGCCTCTGGTCCTTCCTCTGCTCTGCACTCCTGCATGGCTCAGTGTGACATCTCCAGAAATCTTATCAACCCCATTGTAATACAGATAATTAACTGCACTGAGACTCTGGACAGAGTGGCTCTGCGTGAACCTCGTAGCAAACAGTGGGGGGAATTACTGGCAACACAGTGGGCACAGAACCAGGCTGGTGAAGCTGGCAGGGACAAGTAGGGTTTGATTTTAATACACTGCCACTCCTGAGCTAACAGAGCGAAATACAAGTGACATTGTATGCCAAACTGGCACCTGACAACTATACTTCATGCCCTGGTTGGATATTTCAAGGTGATGTCAGATTATAGATTACAAAACTGCCAGTTGCGAAGCATCCAGCCCCGAGCACGGACCACAATGCAAATTGGTCACATGCAGTGGCCCTAATCCTGCTCTCAGTGGCATCACCCAGGGGCTGTGAGAGCAGGAGAGGGTCCCTGGAGCACAGGATTATTCCCTGAGCTGTGCTGTTGTGTAAAGCCACACGGACCTGAGGGAACAACGACCAATGTTCTGCCTCAGAAACAGTTCATACGCTCACGGCAGCCAATGGAAACGCTGCTACCACTTGAAAAAGCAGGAGGGGAACTCGGTAGTAAACCAAGCTGAAATTGCCCTTTTCCTCTGACCTCTCTATTCCTTCTGCAATCACCAGATCACAAGACAAATGCTGACTCTGCAGCACACTCATTAACTGCAAGTTACTCTGCTCTTACAAGCTGTTCCATGAAATCCCAAGATCACAAGTGCTCAGAGCCTGGACTTCCCAGCTTGTTGCAGAACAATGTTATTATCATTGCAGAGTTCTCTGAGGATGGCAGAAAAATACATATTTTGTTCAGAAAATTCTGCAGAGTTAATGAACACTCCTGTGTTACCTCATCACTAAGTCTATCCCAGCTCCCTGCACTCTCACTCAGGCTCCAAGGCACTGCAGACTGTCAGATACCTCCACTGGTGGGAGCAAATTATTATTCAGGATTAAATGATTCTTCATGGCAAAAATAACCCAGAAACTGAGGTGTAGATGTTACAGTTAATTATTCCAGGGTTGCATTGTATTTGCATCTGCAGCTTGGTCACTTGTGCCTCGGAAGCATGACAGGAGTCAGACAGGTTGCACAGAGGGGCAACCAGGAGACTGTCATGAGCCTGTTATTCCCCACATCTCGGCTCTTTATCCTTGAAACTGCTTCCCATCACACACCAGGATCTTCTTTTCAGGCTTACATTTGTATTTGTGTCCACGAAGCTGCAGAGCATTTGGAGGCAGCTCAGCACGTCCTGTCTGCAGCAGCCTTTGAAGCTGCGAGGCAGGACGGCGCGTGCCGAGGGAGCTTGGCTTTGCCAGAGCATCTTCATCAAAGCAGTTTATAAGCAACTGGTTATTTTTGGGTAGAATTGCAGAAATGGAGGTGAGGGCTCCAGAGTTAACAGCGGAATAGACTGGGGAAGGGAATATTACCTGTCCAAGAAAGCTATGCAAACCTTCACAAAAACTAAGAATCCAAACAGCTTTGGCCTCGTGGGATTGCCGGGAAGCCTGGGCTGAGTGTGTGCATGGATTCACCAGGTCAGCCCTTCTCACCTGCCACCTTCTCTACATGGGATGGAGTCCCAGTCTGGGCAGGGAGGAAATTCCCTGGCTTGTTAGAAAGAAAAGGGCACTTAAAAGACACTAGATAAGGGAGTTCACTGCAGTTCCCCCTTGGATTACAACTATTTTTAAGCCCAGACCAGCTACCCAGACAGGTGGGTTTGCTTCCAAACACAAGAACCAAACTTGCCACAAACTGAGGGGAAGGAAGAGATGTGGACACTCTGCTTCTGACCACAGTCCCACACCACTGACACCACCTCTGAGAGCTTTGCTGGGCACAGCTCTGCAGGCACCATCCAGAGTCTGATTCTATAGAAACTGAGGCTTTGATTCATCAAAAAAAAAACACCTCAGGTTTGTTCAGGTTTTGTTTCCAAAGAAAGCTTTCCAAAGGTGACCAGTGGAACCTCCTAACAGATGCAGCAGCTGTGGCTCAGATGGATGACAACAATGCCCCCCCACAAGTACACTCACACACACACAGTGCAAACACACAGAACTCCTGGAAAACCTTTTTAAACCCTCTGATAACATTACTTTCCCTCCACTCTACCTCATCCAAGCTGGTGGGATATGAGTGCACATTGAAACTCAGACGTGCACTTAAAGTCTTGCCTGAACACAAACAGACACTGGTGGATGTGGATGATGTAATTTAAAGCACCCAAAAGACGAGCCCTAGCTTCTCAGGTATGTGGGGACAAATCCACGACCCAAAGAGCACTTCAGAGCACCCAAAATCCCTGAGATGACCCCACATGTGCTCAGGATCTCTACGTGCACCCAGAGATGAGGGTGCAGAGCTGTCCCCACCAGCCCAGGAGGTGTTAACAGGACGACAACAAGGGTTACAGGACCAGAAATGTCCTGTTTCCCTGTTGCTGGTTTGCTCAGTGGCTCTGGAGAACAGAACCAGTATAATTGGGCTTGGATGCTTTTCCCTGGCCAGTGGCTTGCAACTCTCCTTGGGGAAAGTCTCCAGCATTGGGCAAGACATTCAAAACACAGAGCCAGGCACAGCCAGCCAATGTCCCCGGCTGACCCCTTGACAGTCCAGTGGGGACATCCCACCACACAGTGACCTTAGAGATGAGTGCCCGACAGAACCCGAGGGTCCAAAGCCCACCAGGGAATGGCAGGACACAGCGAAAGTTCCTCCACGCACAAGCGGGATGGAGGCTCGGCAGGAACGGGAGCTGAACTGCCCCAGGAG